>NW_015170909.1:128232-146919 GCF_001447785.1 Gekko japonicus | reverse complement strand
AAAGAGTTCCACAAGACACGGGTTACTCCTGAATCAACCCTATTCTTTCTAGACTTCAGTTTAGATTCTGACAACTTTGGCACTCTGAGCACGGTTTCATGAGATAATCTCAACTCCTGGACACAGTGGGGACTCAAAGTGGAAGAAGCAACCTCTGAGGTTGCAAACTATTGTCTTTTGTAGGACAGACTTTTAAACACTGGCTGACAACTATGGTTAAGACATTGTAACTGACACATGCACCCTCCCCTCACAAAAGAAATTCCTTGTACCCTTCTTTTGTCAGCTTCAACTCTGGTTAAATGTTACATTTGCAATGAAGTGGCCAGGAGCTGAACCCTGGGCTCCATTCCCAATGATGTCAGTCATGGTTAATGTGAACCAGCATTCCGCATTAACTAGAATTTGAAACCAGGAGTCTGCTCCCAAGGTTAAGGGTCAGGAAGCATTGCTAAGACAGCCCTGTGTACAGAATCTCAGGATCATTACTATGTTGTACAATGGGAGTGGGAAAGGTTATTTGGATAAGGAATCATGTTTTTGTGTGCTCTGCATGTTCACTTAAGAACATAAGGAGCCCTGCTGGATCAGCTGAAAAGCCTCTCTAGTCCAATATTCTGTCCATACAGTAGCCAACCAGCTGCCTCTAGGAAGCCCATGTCTGCAAAAATAGCCTCCCACTCGTGTCCCCAGCAACTGCCTCTGGTACTGGAGAGTAGATATCTATCATGACTAGTAGCCCTCATGACTAATATCCCCCACTTGTTAGGTGTATGGACCATGATTCATAATGTTTTGCTGTGAAGAACTGCTTTACTGGGAAAAAAAAGATATTCAATGTCTTGAGCTTTGAAGTGAAATTGAAGAGAGGCATACTGGATTTACAGGCTCGGCACCTGTCAGCCAGCTGGTCTGAATATCTCATTGGATTTAACATGTTTTCTGTAATGACTTAGAGAGTATCGGGTGATTCTCATGTCTTAATGTACATGTTAGCTAGGGTACGATTCTTGGATTGTGGATTTGCCATACGATGTAACAATTGTACTGTAGAACTGACTAATTTGTAATTATATAGTGTGTAGCATATGTAAGTTTCCTTTAGTTGCAATGTAATAACAGGACACCATGAGTGCGTAGGTCTTTAAGAGACAGGTTTAAAAGGACATAGGCAAACAGCTCGTGTTAAGGCAATTTAGCCCGCTTTCCGCATTATGTTCTGAAAATATGGAGAATGAATACAGTCCCCTTTTTTGGTAAGGTATTTCTATACTCAGGTAAATTCAGTTTTATCATTGAAATAATACGATGTGACTACAGTGATTTAATTAAGAAAAATGTATTGTAGAGAATCGTTGAGTCCGTTTGGAATATCCAGGAAATGATGAAGACATCTTGATGTATGTATGAAAGGCAATGTGTCCAGGATATAATGGCTTGATATATTACTTTATGAGATATAATTGTGAAATGTATCTTAATAGGAATATTGATGTAGAAGAAGTTCTCGAAGATTCTCCGGAGAATTTCGTCCATCACCAATTATCACCTGTAACAATTGAAAAACTTATTATTGTCCTTTGTATTTTTGTATATTTATAAGGTTTTCGATATATTTTTGCTCATTTTGCAGTACTATTGGGCCCCCCTCAGCACAGATGCCAACCTCCGGGTGGGACCTGGAGACCTTCCAGAAACATGTGCATGAGGGGGAGCGCTGGGCACCACAAGTTAGCTTTGGCCCTTGGGGCAGACCCGCGTCAAGTCCAAAAGGGAGGGGGCAGGGCCCCCTCTGATGTCAGTGCCACCCCCTCCCTCCTTGTGCTTGCTCCAGGGTTGAACCAGGGGGTGGGGGGCAGGGGCTTGGGGGCCAGCAGCACTCAGGCACCTGGCGATGGGATGCTCTGCGAGAGCCCGGCCAGATTCTCTCATTGGAAGCGAGTGCCAGGCTGGGGTCCGGTGGCTGCCATCCTGCGTCCGTGCACCTGGGAGTCAGTCCACGGGACACAGGGCCAGTGTTCCCTCTCTGCTGAGTCAGTGTGAGCCAGCTCACAGGTTTTTTGTCCTCGCCCAGGAAGGATGACCTCCAGAGCAAACTCATTGATGCAGCAGCCAACTTGCTCACTCACAGCTTTAATACCGGCAGGCGGCAGTTCACAAAGTAGAATTTTTGGAATCGCACTTTCTCCCCCCCCCGTGTTCTTTTCCTCTCCTCCCCCAGAAGAAGGTGAGCCCCGATGGGTGGGCGGGTGGCATCAGGGAGGGCTGGAGGGCTGGGGAGGGCATGGAGGGGGGGAGGCACAGTTCAGCGCCCCATCCAGGGCTCCCCTCCCCCCTGCAACAAATGCAGAACTGGATGCAGGGCTTTTGGCTGGGGCGGGGCCAGGTGCAGTTTGGGGCCCTAGGGCCAGCCAGTCACTGACTAGCTGGCCATAGGGCACCAAACTGCACCCAGCTCCACCCCTTCCAAAAGCCCTGCATCTCCCAGACTGGGTGACCGCCACCGCTGCCACCGCCTCTTTCTCCCGAGTCTGGCAAGCTCAACGCTTGCTGAACTCGGGGAGAAAGAGGCAGCGGTGGTCAGGAAGATGCAGGGCTTTTGGCAGGGGCTGGGGGGCTTTGGCGGGGGGATGGGTCCAGTTTGGCACCCTAAGGTCCAATGCCTAGTTCACCTAGTGGGTGAGCCGGCCCTGAGTCTGCCCATGACATTGCAGAGTTCCACTAGCTTTGCCCTTTCAAAACTGCTGTACAGAGATTCTATCTTGCTACCCACAGGTTACCTCAGTGAAGAAATGTCACTTAGGGAGATCCCTGCTCTCTCTCTGTGAGAGAGACAGAGAGTGAGAGTAGATAGTTCCTTTTCACTAAGCCCAATAGCCTCGAAAAGAGCTAGATGACACTATGCTGCATTTTAAATCATACAATAAGCTGTTCAAATATTAAAATAAAAAGGATAACCTTTTCATAGCTGAAAAATCCAGGTGAAAATAATTTCTGATATTAATTATGGCATACCACAACTTGTCAGTGGTTACTTGTTTAAACGCTTCCCTTTCTATATTCTGAAATTCCTGACTCTGTTGGGAAATTGTTCAAAGAAATGACTCCCTCTGTATTTGGCATATTCATCAGAAACACGATGCTACACAGGAACGCTTAACTTCATAATGAAAAAAAGAAAAAAGAAATCTCATTTGCAGTGATCCCAGAGATGCATAAGGTCAATAAGTATTCTCGTAACTGGGCTGATATTTTACCAGCAACACAAGTCACTAATTAATAATCATCACACATCTTTCACTGACAAAATCTGAACAACATTTATGAACATTGTTATTGAGTCATCTGTTTTCCAGTGCTTTGACAGCCATAATTTTTATGTTGTATGTCCTCCATTTCACTTAATCATCCATGAGATAACTAGGCAGTGTTCTACATGGCAAAGGTGTTGCAGATTGAATGTTGACTTTATTTGGCTATAGATAAATTTTCATTTTTTTTACCATTGCCCTCTATATTGTAGTTTAGATATCATACAGCATGCAGGTGTGCATGAAAACGGTTTCCTCAAAACAAATTATAACTGCTTTTAATTATTTTATCAACAAAACTTAAATGCAACTTTTCTTTTAAAGCATCCAAAGCAATTTACAGAGAAATAAAATTAAGGGTAACATTTCACATTGAAACAATGTTAAAATCCATCAAGTCCCATCTAAGCCAGAGGTGTTGAACTCATTTGTTATGAGGGCTGGATCTGACATAAATTTCACTTTGTCGGGCCGGGCCAGGCCATGTGTGCCATAAAACGTAATGCCAGGTACCGGAGATATAAGCTGTATAAAGGGCAGCAGCTCATAAACTCCAAGTTGGTGTGTCCTCACTGCAAGGCCCTATGGGCTGGGAGGGGGTGCAGAGAAAAATCCACATGGGTGGACTGAAAAGCCAGTGGTACAGCACTGGGCAGATGCTGCCATGCTGCTTGACTGCTGCAGATGAGGGTGTTCTGCCGTGATAAAGCCACAATCAGAGTGGATCCACCCACTCCCCTCCCCAGGCAGTCTTCTGTTCCCTGCCTTACACCAGTTGCTTGCAGGCTTCATAAGAGCCCTTCATGGGCCAGTTCTGGCCCCCAGGCCTTATGTTTGACATCCCTGATCTAAACATTCCATGCCAAAAGAAGATATTCCATCGGAATAGTACAATAAAAAACAGAGGATCAAATTCTATTTATAAATGCCTGGTCAATAAGGAAAATCTTCATCTTCGTTTTAAAGGAGGCAAGTGTTTGACAGTGCTATCTGAAACAGGTTACCATTATTCAGTGGTGCTAACTCCCAGAAAAGTGTTCTTAGGATTGTAGTGTTAGTGCCTGACAGTGCCATTTTAAAGATACAAAGCCCTTTGATTTCAGTGGACTTAGAAAGATGTAGCTTTGTTTAGGACAGCACTTTAAAAGGAGACAATTCCACAGCTCTAGAGAAACTAATGAAAAGGTCCTGCTCCTGTGATGGTAACCTAAGCAGGACCTTAACTGGCAGATTCTAAAGAACAGGAAGATTTATAAAGGAGTAGGTAACCCTTTTATGACCTGCCTGGTTCCAAAAATATAACATAAATAGGGTTGCCAGGCCAAGCCTGGAAAACAGCAGGAGGGTGGGGGTAGAGACATGGGGGAGTGCAATATCAGCTGTGTTTCCATGGCACTTCTAGTAAAAACCTAGAAGTGACATAGGCTAGCTCTAGGAATTTTCAGAAAACCTATGGTAAATAGCCCAGGCTAGCCTGATCTTGTCATATCTTGGAAGCTAAGCATTGTCGGCCCTGGGTAGTATTTAAAAGCTCTAGGAAGACATGACAATTCGCCCCCCCGGCCCCCCACTTGCTACCCACTCCTTGGAATGCCCTGCCACTGGCTCCCTGGTTTTCAAGGTGCCAGTGGACTCAAAATTGTGTTGTAATGCTTCAGACCAACATGGCTACTCGCCTGAATCTACTTTACAGGGGTACCGTGCGGATAAAATGGAGAAGAACAATGTAAGCTGCTTTGGGGTCCCCACTGGGGTAAAAGATGGGGGGTGGTTGCAGTTGTTATTATTATTATTATGGGCTGTGGAACTCCAGGCTTCGTAACACTCTGCACTTATCCAAGCAATCGGCACATCACAGTGTGGATTTAGAAGAGGCACGGCAAAAGGCATCTGGCCCAATGGTCCACATGCTCAAACCCACTGAAGTGCACCCTAACGATAGCCAAAAACTAATTGCACATGTCCCTTTGGCCTCTCTGTGTTCAGCACTCCGATGATGCCCCTCCAATGCCGGCTGGTGCAGTTGTTTTAACTGGCCAGCTCCATGACGGCCCCCGCACTGGTGCCGATGGGGAAGTGCACCGCCAGGGGCGCCCTACCCACAGGCTGTCTCCTCCTCCTCCTTCTACTGACCTTCCACAGCCTGCAGTTCAGCGTCTTAACCACTTGAGCCACCGCAGCTCCCTGCCCTAACGATAGCCGAAAACTAATTGCGCATGTCACTTTGGCCTTTCCGTGTTCAGCACTCCGACGATGCACCTCCAATGCAGGCTGGCGCAGTTGTTTTAACTGGCCAGCTCCACGACGGCCCCCACACTGGCGCCGACGGTGAAGTGCGCCGCCAGGGGCGCCCTAACCACAGGCTGTCTCCTCCTCCTCTTTACCTCTCCTGCAGCAGGGCTGGTGGTGCCAAGCACAGGCCACATGGCTGCAGATGTTATGAATGATGGTGTGAGTTGTTACAAAATACATGACTTAGAATACAAGGATAGGGGAGGGAAACATTAGTGGACTGGGGACAAAAGGCAAACAAAACCAATGTAGTGTTTACTTTGCATCTTTAATCTGAACTTTCCCATTTTTTCTTCTGGTTTAAACTGCTAATTTGACAACCACATTGGTCCTTCTATAGAAGGGGATTAGACAATCAAACATGGTGTGTTTTACAAATACTTCCCTATTACCACTAAGTGATGGTCTGTTGTGAAAACCCTCTGACAAATAACGAAAGACTGTGCTGGAGAAACAAGTCATTGCTTTCATCTAAGTGTTCTGTTGTGTAGTTGTGGCACTGCTATTTTTGGGAAGCACAAGCTGTAATAAATCATGACATCTACCAATGACAGTTTCAAATGAACACATTTATTGGGACAGACAAGTACATTGCAAGGAGTGTTATTTACTTCAGGTGCTGACATAGAGTGCTAGTGGTTGGATTTAAACACAGATTCACTGATTGTAATTGTAAATTGCACTGGCATCTTTAGAACATTTGTTCTACACAATGATCTGAGTGCAAACATGGCTAGCATAACAACATAAGAATCACACGTAGAGAATAGA
Organism: Gekko japonicus; assembly: GCF_001447785.1. Taxonomy (NCBI): domain Eukaryota; kingdom Metazoa; phylum Chordata; class Lepidosauria; order Squamata; family Gekkonidae; genus Gekko; species Gekko japonicus. Next base: position 140,545 of record NW_015170909.1, on the reverse strand, counting down.
AAGTTATTGCCTCTGTAAAGTGGGATAAACTTGTCTAGAACTATAGCAGCTTGAAGAAGTTCTCCCAAGTCTTGGCTTTGTTGCTGGATCTTTTTTCAGTTAATCTCGCCTCCCACCCATCCACACTTTGTTAGGAGAGATCCTCCATTATGGGGGAAGGAGGATCAATCCTGGGGTGGGTTAACAACCAGTTTATACAGAGAAAGCAGATCCAAATGAGAAATCCAGGCCCAAAGAGACAACGTGACAAGGTGTCTGTAAAAATCAGTTGTTCTCTTTACTAAATACTGGTCCCGGTCACACGGGCAGGAAACTGCGGGGGGGAAGTGTGGCAGTTTGCCCCGGGGCAAACTAAGGCGCGGTTACCTGATCAGACCTCCCGTGGAGGTACTGTGGAGGTTCCGTGGGAAAGGAGAGGTGCCGATCGCAGAACAATCCCGCGCGCAAAAACGAAGTGCGCGGTGCGGCAAACTGGAAGGTTTTTTTTTGTTTACACCATGACTGCGCATGCTCCGTTGTGTGCTTTTGCGCATCCACAAAGCCTTGAAGAAAAAAAAACTTTTTCGCCAGGGAACATGGGCGGGCGCCGGATGCCACCGGAAACGCGATCAGACGCCCGCCCTTGCCCCGCGGTTTCCGGAAACTAGTACCTCGGAGGTACTAGTTTTTTGCCGCGTGGTTTCGGCAGGAAGCCTCGTTTGAGCCACGGGAGTGCTACACTTCCCAGATGTGCCGGTGAGATCGCGCCCGGAAAACCCGCATGTCTTCCGTCTGACTCGCATGGCTAATGTTCCGTGTGACCGCAGCCTAAGTAAAGCAACTATAACCCAAACTGGATTTTATTTCTCTTAATCACTGACCCTGCTATATCTATTGAGCTATATTGCCTTGATTGTGCTTTTTATCATGGTCTGGGAACATTATAGGATGGATGTCACTGCACCGTTAAACTCTGAAGGGCAATTGCTCAGTGCATATTTTGCATACAGAAGGTCCCAGACTTGATCCCTGGCATCCCTGGTTAACAAATCTGAGACACTGAAGGCTGGAAAAAAATCTGTCTGAGGCTTTGCCAGTTAGCATAGACAGCATTGGGCTAAGGGATAAAGTAGATGCTACGTTTATTTTTGGTGCATTGTGTGTCTGGGTTCCTCTCACCCAACTCGATTTCCTCCCTACAGTCACACAGCAGCTTCAGGGAATGTCATTTTAAAGATCAGAGAGAAACCTTTTTTGCTTGGAACTGTGATGTGGGGAAGAGAGGGGTTCCTGCCTTCCTCCAACTGATACAAATAAGTCACTGCTAGGAAGGCATACTCTTTTCTGCTGCTACAGACAGACTAACACGGCTACCCATCTTGATCTATCTCCCTGCTAAGGTCGTTTCAGCTTATCAAAATGGTGCGTGTATGTGTAAGGAAGCAGGAGTCCATCCTTGCCCCATGCTGCGGCTCCAAGTGGAAAACACTCCCTCCAATCTTTAAAGCTACATTTCCTGTCTCTGCTGTATCACTACAGGGAGAGCGAATTGAGTCAGAAGAATCCAGACACAATTAGCCAAAAACGGTAATGTCTAATTTGGCCCTGAGATGGACACTGATCAAATCAGTAGAAAGCAGCTTGGTATGTTCAGCCCTTAAACGTATCACCAGTGTTCCCTCTAAGCTGAATTAGTGTGAGCTAGCTCACGGGTTTTTAGCCTCTGGCTCACATATTTTTGTCTTAGCTCCAGAGCAAACTAATTTATGCAGTAGCCAAACTGCTTGCTCACAACTTTAATGTCAGTAGCTCACAAAGTAGAATTTTTGCTCACAAGACTCCACAACTTAGAGGGTACATTGGTTATCACTGCTTTTTGCTTAAGGACAATTCTATTGAGGACATTTGGTAGAACAATCATAGGAAGGCAATTTCTGGACCAGAAGTTCTAGATTTATACCAGAAAAACACCACTTGGCACGTGATTACACTGTTGGAGACCTCATTTGTACTTTTATTCTGTTCCTAGTGGTCTCATTTTGGAACAACTTTTTTCTGGTCCCTATTGATTTTATATCTTGTATCTGCATGATTGTATTGTATTTGTATATTAGCCAATATGTTCCTCATTATATTTGACCTCTGAAGAAGGCCTATGCAGGCTGAAAAGCATCAGGTCAAATCTATCAGCCCTTGTGTGTTATAATTTGTTATTTGTACAGGAGGTGTAATTGGGCCCTTATATATAATTTTAAAATCTTTGTTTAATAAATACATGTATCTTTTTATATATTTCATATATTAAGCTTTTATTGTTGGCCCTATTTTGCATTTGAGTAACCTATTTTAGGTTGTGGCACATTGGTTATCACTACACCTTAAGTTTGATTACATCAACAGAACTTTACTCAGAAAAAGGCCCTTACATATTCTATAAGTAGGTACATGTAATTGTCCCAAATTTTAGGCCCAGTGCAAATATTGTTGACAGGTCCTTCTTTCCACTGTCAGCTTGTACAAGTACAGCACAAGACATTGGGGTCCTTGCACTATGTAAAATCAGTGCTGGGATGCAGTGCCAGTTATCATGGTTGTACAGGGTCAGAACTTTCTTTCTCTACATGGCTGCATTTATGTGGTACTTCATGTGAAAGGTTTTAGAACATCTTGAACATCTTGAACCCACACTAAGACATTTATTTAATGGTGGCCATGAGGATGCTGTCATGTCTAGTCCTATTCCAGTCACTTACACAAGATAATTTACCAGGGAGAGCGAATTGAGTCAGAAGAATCCAAACACAATTAGCCAAAAACTTGAAAGGCTCATCCTCTCTGTCTCTACCCCTTCCTTTTCTGAGGAAGTGAGCTGTGGCTCCCAAAAGCTCATATTGAAATAAATGTCGTTAATCTTCAAGGTTCCACTGGACTTGGTTTTATTTCTCCATCACAATAGTGCAAATTGGGTTGGACTATAGTTATCTTTGGTAGTTATCTTTGGAGATACTGAAATCAAATCCAGAATTTTCTCAGATCAGTGCAATGTGGCCTGAACAATAGGCGAGAAGGACATTTTCCCCAAGAAAACCCTTTTGCAATCATAGCTGACAATGGGAAATAAATCTGGTGGCCCTCCCTTTCTTAATATAAACATTGAATAAGGAAAAACTAGTGGATGCCTGGTGGGTTGAATCTGAGTGGAGAGCATCCATCTTTGAGAATAAGGACTGAATTTAAGTTGTTCTGTTAAATGAAGCATGTTTGGCACTGCCTCAATTTAGGACTCCTGTCGGGTTGATATATATCTCTTTACTTATGTGTAATTCACCAAATGCTTCCTGTCTTTGCTGAGGGAGGTCTAGGCTGAATCTGTATAGAGGCTGATGAATAATCTACCTCTGGAGGACAGTTGCTTTTTGGAGGTCTTTAGAAGGTCAATGTAAAGAAAATTGCACTAGTGATTTTTCTGATATTTTTCACCCGACCTCAGAGCTCTACAATCTCCGGGGAGATCTGGCAATTGCTTGCTTTCACTATATTTTTGCCTTTGGATAAAAATGATGCTTTTAAATGACTATGCAAGGTTTATACTGATGCACTCAGTGAGCGAGCTGGTCTACTTTAATTGCCTATGTTCATGTTGTGTCCTTTTCTAGTAAGCTTTTAAGGTAAAGATTAATGCTAACTGTTGGGGGCATATAGAATTCAAGGACTGCAAGTAAATGGGGGTCAACCTTTAGATGCTGTTTAGATTGCCTGTTTTGAAACCAGATCAAGAAATCAGATGCTTGCAAAAAATAATTAGAACAGTGTGAGGTTTTTTAAAAATCCAATTTCTTTCTATCACTATAACTGGTATAACCAGTATGCGGTATTTAATATAGTGCTAAAGAGATATGATAGTGGCTGCTATCATTTAGTTAATTATTTAAATATTTATATTCTATCCTCCATTCTGGAAAAAGCTCTCAGAGCAGCTTGCTGTACCATTAAAAGACTGTAATAAAAAAAAATCCACCTAAATCAATTTATAAACAGCTTAGCAGCAAAAACAACTGTTATGACTTCTTTCTTTTCAGAGCCAGTTTGGTGTAGTGGTTAAGTGCGTGGACTCTAATATGGGAGAACCAAGTTTGATTCTCCACTCCTCCACTTGCAGCTGCTGGATGACCTTGGGCAAGCCATAGTTCTGTCAGTGCTGTCCTTGAAAGGGCAGTTCTTGAAAGAGCTCTCTCAGCCCCACCTATCTCACAGGATGTCTGTTGTGGGGAGGGGAAGGGAAAGGAGTGTGTAAGCTGCTCTGAGTGAATAGCGGGATAATGAAAACAGACCACAGATGGCTTAAAACAGCAGTGTCCAGAATAAAAAGCATTTAAAAATAAAACCTTTAATTAAAAGACTGGGTGAACAGAAACATTTTGACCTGGTGCCTAAAAGAAAGCAACGTAGGCTCCAGGTGAGCCTTGAAAGACATTCTGCAAGTGAGGTACTGCTACTGAGAAAGCCCTGCCTCTGGCGTTCTTATCTACACTGTAATGTATCCGCCATTACCACGTGCGCGACCGTTGGGCCATGCGGTCTAGCACAAGCCCAGAGCTAGCTTGAGAAGGAGTTAGAACAGTGGAGGCTCATAAAAAAGAGGAAGTGTGAAGAGAAGACAGGGAAGTCAAGGAAGTATGGAAAGGACCAATGTGACAATAGGCATCTTGCTGCTTAGTAACAAAGCTTTTCCAGCTAGGAGTAGATGTAAAAGCTGATAGATAACGATAGGAAAGATGACTTTGGAGTTTCATGAAGTGTAATTCAAGCTGAAATTAGGGGCAAGCAACTGTTCCCTAATTTGTTTCTTTTTATATTTATAAAGCCCTGTCCATTTCCCTCCCTCAGAGGCAAGATTTTTTTCTTTTGGTTTTTCTTTCCCTTTTGTGACTGAGCCACCCTGGTTGTCTGTTTTCTCCTTTCCTGAAGAAATTCTGCTTGTCCCACCCTGTCACAGTATAATATTTTGGCTGTTTGCTCAGCCCAGGGAACCTGAGGGAAGGAATGGGAGCCCCCTTTAATTTATACAATTTAAATGGTACTCAAGAAGTTTTTATATTCCAAATTCACAAAATATTTTATTCAACATATTTATTTAATTTATACCCCGCTCTACCCCAGCAATGGGCTCAGGGTGGCTCACAAAACCAATACATAATAAAACAATTAAACATTAAATAGCAACAGCAGGTGATAACCAGAATCCATGCCTCATATCAGGCAGAAATATTTACCCCCCCCCATCCAGGACAGCAAGGAAAGGGGCCATGGACAGGGGGCTCAGAATGGCTGAATGCCCATTGCCTCAACCAAAGTCCTGGCAGAACAGCTCCATTTTACAAGCTCTGATCTTGAATTGGAGTATGTTCCATCAGGCCAGAGAGAGGGTGTCAGCAAGCTGCCAAATGTTTTCTGCTTTCGCTTTCATGCGCATTCCTTTCCTTGCGCTTAATTGCTTTGCCGCAGCAACACGTATCTTTCAAGGCTGCAGGAGGAGAGTCGCTGGAGACATTGCTTGGGTTATCCTGCAGATGAGCCATGGGAAGTTTTACCTGTTATGCTTATTAGTACCGTTAGTTCTCAGGCCTAATGCCGCGCGCGGGAACTCCCGCAATTGGGTCTTGCCGATTTGAATGTACTATATCCTGACATGCTCTTTGGTTCCAAGTCATTCCTAACAGTGTTCCTGTCAATGCACCTTTAGCTTCAATAAAAGAAAAATCTTTCTACAAGCGTGTACTTCGTTGTTGCTGTGGGGACCTGACAGAGGGCCAAAAAAGCCCTCGTCCTAGCCGAGGCTAAGCGGATGTCCCTCAGGCCGAGGACCACCAGGATATGTTGATCAGAAGACTGTAGAGCTCTCCGGGGCTCATATGGGGAGAGGGGAAAGGTCAGATGAAATCAGGGATTGAATTTTCTGAGGTAAAACCAGTACATGCACAGACTTTAGTTCTGATGGTTCAGTCTAATGAGAGTTTCTTTTCACAATGACTTAAACCTTTATGTTGAGAGGCTTCTGTTCCAGTGTTTTCCCCAAACACTCCAGTACACTTTCTTTGAGTATTCTCTCTTTTGGTTTCCAGAAGGCTGGTGCATGCTTTCCAGTACCCAAACCCCTTATCTTGGAACACCAGTATTTGTCTTGAGTTTTTAACTGACTCTTAAGGTACTAAACTCAGTCAAGGCAGAAATATGACTGCCTGTCTCTTCAGCACGCAGCTCTCAAGTCTCTTTCTGCTTAGCTGATGCTAACCAATCAGATTGCTTGGAGCAGCCTGTTATTCAAGCCTCTCTGTTTCTGTGAAGAATTAACCCTTCACAGTCCTTTAGCTGTTTGTACAGCATTTCTAAGCATTTAAAAGTGTAGTCTGTCACAATTCGTTTACATATTCATCTATGGTTTTGCTTCTGTTTTTCACTGACATTTTTATAGTTTTGTGTATGTTTCATATGCATGTTGAATAATTTTAAATACAATTTACATGGTATTTATGTATGCAATGTATGTCATTTATGGCATAATGCTGATTTGTTAATATGCAAAATACAGGTGTACATTTTACTGGAAAATCGATATGAAAATAAAGTATTGGATTTTAAAGTAGATTGTAAAATGTTATATTAAATCCTTATCAAGGCCTAGCTTCTTATTCTGAACAGTACTGGAAGATAAAATGTGAGGCCAGTTAGCATACAAAGTGGAACTGTCTTCCTCTATAGAACAGTATCTGTCATGCAGACCAGAGATTGTGGAATCCCCAGATAATTTGAAGAAGTGAGGTGAGCTATATGTTATTGAAGAAGAAAGCTGTATTCCATTCCTTACAAATTCCTGTCTTGTCCCAATAAATGTATTCCTCTTATGACTGGTTCACACCATGTATTGATGAGAAGGTTATAAATGGGCTGGGCCATAGGAAGAAAACCCCTGCTCCAGACACAGAAATACACCTCTGTAGTGGATAGATTATGGGGATGAGGCCTATGAATGTCTGTATGTAGAGCTCTGTTCACTTTAAATATTCTGCGTGGAGAGACATATATGAATTTAAATATTTTACATTGTGCAGGCATAAGACTGAGATTTTCTCCTGCTTCACTATTATTTTATGCTACAGGGATGATGATGGTTAAATGTATTAACAATAATTTTTTTAAAAATATTTAAGAACATGAACATCTTGCTCTTCCCAGTGTTTAGACCAGCAGACAGGATTTTATGAGAATATGTATTCAGCATGGCAATAAATTTAATATAAGCAGAACAAAAAAAAAAGGTTTTCACTTGGCACCTAAATATACACTAAAGAAGGCTCCAGGCAAAACTACTAGAAAGAATTTCATACATGTGGTACAACCACTGAAAAAGACTTAGCCAAGGTCACTTTCCTCTCCACCTTAGAAGGTACGAAAGGGTCACCTCACCTTTCACCACCATGCATATAAAGGTTACTATGTTGCAATTCAAAACAAAAATTCTGTTTAGTCTTTCATGCCACTAAGGCGTCACTGGACTTCTGTTTTTAATCTGTCACAGCCCAATCCAGGGCATTTTAAGTCATTGCACCAATGCTCTAGAATGGGTTACCATGGAAGTGAAATCTGTCCTTTTCACATCTGCATTCAGGAGAGCATGCAATATTGCATTATTTCTAAGTGCTTTGGCCTGATTATTATCTGAACTTACCCCTGTATGTGTCGACCATAGATTTGATTGTAGGTTGTTTGTTAATGTTATGTTGATATGTTTAATAGGTCAGTTTGCTCAGTGTACGCATGCTTGTAAGCACACACCTGTAAACTGCCTTGGACACAGTGTATGGAAATATGGTCTATAAGTATTTTAGGAAATATAAATACATTTGGGGTATGCAGAGAAAGGCCTGCCTAGGAGGCATCAATTGTCATGTCCTCAGTGATCTTGATATAAGTTCAGATGAGAAGTTGCTCAGCCCAGCCCTTGATAGTGACTTACAGACCCTGGCTGAGTCAGCAACCTCATCTAGGGAAGAACAGATTGGGGTGACATAGCACCTCTGAACCCAAACCCTAGTGCTGATAGTCCAGGTCCTAGCAGCCTCCAAGGTTTTCACACATGCTAAATTAAGCAGTTTCAGTCCAGTTTAGTGACCACTTGCAACCAATGTTCCCTCTAAGCCATGGAGTCTTGTGAGCAAAAATTCTACTTTGTGAGCTACTGACATTAAAGTTGTGAGCGAGTGATTTGGCTACTGCATAAATTAGTTTGCTCTGGAGCCATCCTTCCTGAGCTGAGACAAAAATGTGTGAGCCAGAGGCTAAAAAACTGTGAGCTAACTCACACTAACTCAGCTTAGAGGGAACACTGCTTGCAACTGGATTTTGCCATTTCACACAGTAAAATCCAATTGCAAAGTGCATTGAAAGTGGATTGAAAGTGCGTTATTTAGCATGTGTGAATGAGCTTTGAGCCTCACCAGAAACCTCAGAAGACCCCCCCCCCCCAAGCAGTTACAGAGTACTGTAGGAATGCCATACTTCAAATGTGGTCACAAGCTTTTTAAGAAGCACTCCTTGCCCCCAGGATGGTGAGTTTTGGTTGGTTCTGTCTGAGTCGGCTGCAGGATTTTAAGAGCTCAGTCTGGCTCTCTAGCCTCTGTTGGAATATGTTGTCTGCAGTAGAGCTGTCCAAGGTTCTGCAGCTTGCCTGAGATCATTGTGACATGTCCTCCTCACTAACAACCATGCTGTAGGATTATGGACTAGTTGACCTTTCTGAGAACTCCTCAGAAGCAGCCATATGCAATCAAGACTTACAGTAGTCAAGCCTGAACGTAACCAAAGCATAATAACTGTAGCGAGGTCATTTCTGTCTAACAAAGGACGTATACTGCAGGATACTACACTGTCCTAATATATGAAATGTATCAAAATATTTTTCCCCTAGTAGATTTAAGGATAACTACTACTGTTGATTTTAGTCATTATAAAATAGAATGAGAAAAATACTTTTGCTCCCTCTTCTTATTGTTATGGTGCTGAATTACACCGGGCAAGGTGTAATTAGCTAATGGTAATTTCCTTGTCTTTTCTGAATTATGGGTTAATTTTCCCTGATCAAAGGTTTCTGGGAACATTATGTCTGCCCCATATTCTTTGTTAAAAATCGCCCCATGGAAAGACATCATTTACCCTTTTATAGTGCAGTCAATCTTATACTTCTGTCGCTAAACTCTTCAGTAATATTCTATTTCATATTTTCACATTTTCCATCATTTTTCTAATGAAAATATCCTTTCCTATTGCAATATGGTTATTATCCAGCTATCCATTTAATTGCCAGTTGGCCTGTGGGCATTTTAATGCTGGAAAATGAACATGAAAATAGTTCTCACATTTAATGGGCAAATCTACATAGTATCTCCCAGAATTATAATCAATAATGTCCATGGAAACTACAAGTACCATTGGGGGCTAACCTCAACATCCCTTTCCTGTGGGAGGAAATTCTTTTTGAGGGGTTTAGATCTTTTCTAGGATTCATCACATATACTGTGATTAAAGCATTCCAGATTGCATATTCAAATGTTTTACTGTGAGGTATCCTTTAATAAGTTTAGAAGGTGCTCCTGATATGTTTAGTTTAGCTTATACTAACCATAACTAGAGATTAGTTTGCCCCCATGGGTTTGGATTGTACTTGGGTTAGGGAAATCTAACCTATTGACAAACTTTCCCCCTAGCCAAACCCTGAGGTCAGAATGACTTGACAGCGTCAATCCCTCGTTCCCTCTCCTCCCTCCTTGCTTACCTCATTGGCTGGTAGTGGTGGCAGCAGCAGCTGCCTGGCCAGCAAGCTAACCAAGGGCCAGGCAGAGAGTTGTTGTTCAGTTGCACAGTCAAGTCCAACTCTTCACGACCCCATGGACCACATCACTCCAGGGCAGGCGTCTTTTAATTTCATGGCTGCAGTCACAGTCTGCGGTGATCTGGGATCCCAGGAACGTGAAGTCTGTCACTACTTCCACGACTTCCCCTTCTATTTGCCAAGGAGTGATGGGGCCGGATGCCATGATCTTAGTTTTTTTGATGTTGAGCTTCAAGCCCACTTTTGCGCTCTCCTCTTTTACTCTGAGCAAGAGGCTCTTTAGATCCTTTTCACTTTCAGCCATTAGAGTGGTATCATCTGCATATCTGAGGTTGTTGATCTTTTCCCCAGCAATCTTAATTCCCGCTTGTGATTCATCCAGGCCAGCATTTCGCATGATGTACTCTGCATATATATTAAATAAGCAAGGTGACAGTATACATCCTTGTCGTACTCCTTTTCCTATGCTGAACCAATCAGTTGTTCCGTATCCGGTTCTAACTGTCGCTTCTTGGCCCTTATACAGGTTTCTCAAGAGACATGTGAGGTGGTCTGGTACTCCCATCTCTTTAAGGACCTGCCATAGTTTGTTGTGATCCACACAGTCAAAGGCTTTAGCATAGTCAATGAAGCAGAAGTAGATATTTTTCTGGTACTCTCTTGCTTTCTCCATAATCCAGCGAATGTTGGCAATATGATCTCTCGTTCCTCTACCTCTTCGAAACCCAGCTTGTACTTCTGGTAGTTCTCTATCCACGTACTGTTGAAGCCTAGCTTGTAGGATCTTGAGCATGACCTTGCTAGCGTGTGATATGAGTGCAATTGTGCGATAGTTTGAACATTCCTTGGCGTTGCCCTTCTTTGGGATTGGAATGTATACTGATCTTTTCCAATCCTGTGGCCACTGTTGCGTTTTCCAAATTTGCTGGCAAATGGAGTGCAGCACTTTAACAGCATCATCTTCTAAGACTTTGAATAGCTCAGCTGGAATACCATCACCTCCACTAGCTTTGTTGTTAGCAATGCTTTCTAAGGCCCATTTAACTTCACATTCCAGGATGTCTGGCTCAAGGTCAGTGATTATACCGTCGTGTTTGTCAAGGACATTGAGGTCTTTCTTGTATAGTTCTTCTGTGTATTCTTGCCATCTTTTCCTAATCTCTTCTGCTTCTGTTAGGTCCCTACCGTTTTTGTCCTTTATCATGGCCAGCTTTGCATGGAACGCTCCCTTGATTTCTCCAACTTTCTTGAAGAGATCTCTAGTCCTTCCCATTCTATTGTTTTCTTCTATTACTTTGCACTGTTCATTCAGGAAGGCCTCCTTATCTCTCCTTGCTGTTCTCTGGAAATCTGCGTTCAGTTGGGTAAATCTTTCCTTTTCGCCTTTGCCTTTCGCTTTCCTTCTTTCCTCTGCTATTTGTAAAGCCTCATCAGAAAGCCATTTTGCTTTCTTGCATTTCTTTTTCTTTGGTATGGTGGTGATTGCTGCCTCCTGTACGATGTCACGAACCTCTGTCCATAGTTCTTCAGGCACTCTATCTATCAAATCCAGACCCTTGAATCTATTCTTCACCTCTACTGTATATTCATCAGGGATGTGATCTAGGTCAAACCTGAATGGCCTCATGGTTTTCCCGATTTTCTTCAGTTTAAGTCTGAATTTTGCAATGAGTAGCTCATGATCTGAGCCACAGTCAGCTCCCTGTCTTGTTTTTACTGACTGGATAGAGCTTCTCCATCTTTGACTGCAAATTATATAATCAATCTGATTTCAGTGTTGGCCATCTGGTGATGTCCATGTGTAGAGTCACCTCTTAGGTTGTTGGAAGAGGGTGTTCGCTATGACCAGTGTGTTCTCTTGACAGAACTCTTAGCCTTTGTCCTGCCCTGTTCTCCAAGGCCAAACTTGTCTGTTATTCCGGTTACCTTTTGACTTCCAACTTTAGCATTCCAGTCCCCTATGATGAGGAGGACATCTTCTTTTGGTGTTAGTTCTAGGAGGTGTTGTAGGTCTTCATAGAACCCGTCCACTTCAGCCTCTTCTGCATCAGTGGTTGGGGCATAGACTTGAATTACTGTGATGTTGAATGGTTTGCCTTGGATTTGGACCGAGATCATTCTGTCGTTTTTGACATTGTATCCCATTACTACCTTTCGCACTATCTTGTTGACTATTTCAGAGAGTATTTCAGTGCAATCCTAAGAATGTTTTCTGGGAAGTCGGCCCTATTAAGTACTCGTGTAGGATTCTGAATAGCCCTGCTTGGGATGACACTGTGGGTCGCCTTCCTGTGCTCCCCCTCATTTTTCCAACAAATTTTTATAGCACTTTGGATTCTGTTCTCAGGTACACCCTGGGAAATGTAGGCTATTTATGAAGACAAACCAAATCTGTGTAAGAATGGTGTTTGGTTGATTGTTCTCTTCCTTAAAACACACTTCCTTTTT
>NW_015170909.1:126411-128154 GCF_001447785.1 Gekko japonicus | reverse complement strand
CTATGGCGATCAGTCTGCGTAAATGGTCTCTCCAAAAGCTTATTCACTGATGTTCACTGTCCCTCTTAACAACTACTTTGGTGCCATTTAAGTACAAAAACAGAACACCAGGGGGTTTTTTTGCCAGCCAAATTATATGCTGACCAGTCTTATTACAGCAACCCAGGCAAACTAGGCTATTATTGTCCAGATTGTAGAAGTTGCAGTTCTAGGGAGCCATTTCATGCAAGTGAGAGCTTTGCATATGAGGCCATGCCCAGTAATTGGGACTAGTTTGCACTTAAAACTTTAGGTCAAAGACACAGAAGATCAGCATTCACCACAACATATTTCAGGATATTATTATGATTTTTTTTCTTTTGGGGTGTCTGCTGCTGGAAGGACACCAAAAAAGATGCTGGAAGAACATCAAGACTAGTTGGAAAGAAGTCAATAGCAGCCTTTAGGCATAGATGTATGAATATTCTGCTACTTAGGTATACCAGTAATTCATCCCAACCAATCTTTTTTACATATAAATATTGCATGATCTTGCTGGACAATTTGTACCTGCTCTGTATTAATTAGACTGAACATTAGATCCTACATTACTTTTCAGAGGGCATCCATGTGGCCACCTGGGAAAACCCTATTACTGGCAGTTGATAGATTTCCCTAAATTGGCATCAATAAAGTAAGCTTCACTGTTTTGACAGAATGCTACATGGCTGGCATCCATCAGAAGCTTCTGCTGATGGACAAGATTTCTATCAGCAAAGCATGACTTGCTGTTCTTTCACTTCCCATTGCAGTCCAAAATGTCTAATCTCCAGAAAAGTATTAAAGGGGAGAGTTGGAAGAGGGGAATCAGTTCTTCCATTTGTAGAAACCATCCATAGGATCTGGCTCTTTTTGTGTATTCTCCCTTCAGTTTTCAAGTAAAATAGTCCTGACAACAGTGTGATGGGTATCATGTCATCATATAACCATATTAGGCTATGTGATAAAGTAACAAAGCAGATTCAAAGAGAAGGCTGTACTTTCTGAGCTCACTTTGAATGGTAGAACACTCTTTTGTCACTGTTTCTGGTGTACTACATCTCCAAAGGAGAGCTGTTTTTCAGCAGCACAGAATATTCTTGTGAAAGGCACTAGCCATTTCTATTCAACACTGGTTCTAAAATAGTAGAGCATTCTATACAAAACTTATGTTCTAAAAGGCATGCAAATGCTTGTGTATGAACTCACATATAAGGATAGGAATGAATATAAGGATAGGTTCAGACTCAGAGGTCAGGGCTGAACTTTGCTGGTTCAAAGCTTGGGAGGCATGGCTCAGGAATCATGTACTCAGCACAGACCTCTCTGAGCTTTTTACTGTGGTTCAGAAGTGCTCAGAGAAAAAAAAAATCCCACCCAGAAACTTTTGCACACAAATGCTGGTGGGGGGTGGTATTTTTCTGCCCTGAAAACACAAACAAAGACCCTCCCAAACTTGATAGGCAACACTGCTTGCCAATAACAGGCACCCATGTCTATTCATCCTGCTGGGAGAGGGGATGAATATAAGTGCTGGAGAAGCGCATGTTTTGGAGGAGAGGGTGTCCTTGCAATTGCGGGAGGGGAATTTAGTGGCTTGGTCAGTCAGGGGCCAGGGGGGTTGCCTTTCCTGGGTACCCCTGCTGCGATTCTGTTTTTTAATGCTTTTTTTTTTTTGCTGCAAAGGCTTGAAGGCCCATTGGAGATAATGAGAGCCAGGAATGC
>NW_015170909.1:101013-126379 GCF_001447785.1 Gekko japonicus | reverse complement strand
AGGAATGCCAATTGACTTGAAATACATCACAACAGAAAAAAAGTTACAAAGAAAATGCAGAATGGATTTTTCCATTAAGATCTCTGGCCCCAGATAAACTACTCTGGGACTGGAATGACAGCCTCCAGAATGGAATGACAGCCCCTGGGAACAGAATCTGTGCTCTAGGACTGGAATGACAGGTTGCAGAGTGGGATGATATGCTCTGGGAGAAGCAGAAGTGTTCTGGGGCTGGAATGACAGGCCCTGGGAATAGCAGAAGCATCCCGGGACTGGCATGGCAGGGTGTAGAGTGGAATAACAGCCCCTGGGAACAGAATCTGTGCTCTGGGACTGGAATGACAGGTCACAGAGTGGAAGACAGCCCCTGGGAGTAGCGGGAGTGTTCTGGGATTGGAATGACAGGGTATGGAGTGGGATGACAGCCCCTGGGAGTAGCAGAAGCATTCTGGAAATGGAATGACACCGCCCAAAGTGGAATGACAGTCCCTATGAACAGAAATGGTGTTCTGGGACTGGAATGATGGCCCTCAGAGTGGAATGACAGTCCCTGGGTGAAGGAGGTGCCAAGTCGGTGATTTTTCCTACACCTGGGAGTACCGAAAGTGTTCTGGGACTGGAATGACAGGTTGCAGAATGGGATGACAGACCCTAGGAATAGCAGAAGTGTTCTGGGAATGGGATGACAGCCTGAAGAGTGGAATGACAGTCCCTGGGAATAGTAGAAGTGAGACTGAAATGACAGTCCCTGGTAGTGGCAGAAGCATTCTGGGACCGGAATGACAGGGCTCAGAGTGGGATGACAGCCCCTGGGAGTTGCAGAAGTATTCTGGGACAGGAATGACAGAGTGCAGAGTGGAATGACAATCTCTAGCAAGAGAATCATCTTCACCATGATATCTCCCCCCACTGCATATTGCATGCCTCCAGTCCAATATTGCCCCCCACCAAATCATCACCAGATCCTGTGTGAGGATACATGTCAGATAAGCCACACAGAGATCACAGAGAAGACTGTAGGGCAGTGGCACAATGGGTTGCCAACAACCATTGCACTGGGGGAGATGCAGACACCTCCAGTGGTGTGAGTGGTACCCTTGCTGGGCAGGAGGGTCAGCCCTGCCCAGTAATCATGTTGTTGGGGCAGTGGAAAGGTGGGCCTGGGGAGGCAGAGCCACTCACAACTCTGTGGGTGGCTCCTAGCTCCTGGGCAGGGCAGGAATTTTGGCCCTGCCCAGTCATCACTGAGACAGCTTGCAAAGGGAGGGGGGGTCAGGTGGAAGGAGGCACCTGCAGCTTGCAGGTGGCTCCTGGGCCTGGGTGGGCCCCCTGGTCCTGCCGTGACACTGGGCCTGGGTGAGCTCCTCCAGTCCAGTAATCACATTTTCAGTCAGACACAGGATGGTCTGGTCTATGCACACCTGACATCTCTCCAGAAAGCACTTTTCTGGGGGCATCTTGTTTTGGTGTCTGTAACTCAGACCCCCCCCCCAAGTCCAACACACACATAACTTGTGGGGCATGTGGAGGGGCCTCCCCAGGATGTACTCTGCTAGTTGGATGCCTCTATCTCACCCAGGGTCTGTTTTGTACACTCCTGAGCCTGCGCCTGACCCTCTCATTGAAAAGCACTATCCTGGGGCACCTTGTTTGGGGGTTCGTAACTTGGACCCCCAAAGTCCACTCTTCCCCAAACTTGGTGGGCACAGAGAGGGGAGTGAACTGGAGATACCCTGAAATTTTGGACCCTCTGGGCCCCTGGGGGTATTTTTCACATGATCCAGTTTGGTTTTGGTTTGCAAACCAGTTCAGGAATTGGTCCAGTTCCGTTCACAAACCAAACCAGGATTTCTGAGTCTGTGCTCATCCCAACTCACATAGAACATAAAGATTAGAAGAAATGGAACACCAAGTTCTTATAAATATGATCTTACTTGAAATAGCATTTAAGAGGCAACACAGTATATGAAATATATTAGAGTTAGACAATCTTGTTATTGTAATATTTGTTATATTAGTTGTATTGGAATGCACAAGCAAAAGTCACAACACCGATCTAGTAAAGCCAAACTTTTATGACCCTAGATGTCAGATCAAATGCCTGTGATTTCTAGTGTAAGCAAGCTGAACATCTAGCTGTGCCTGATTATATTTATTTATAGATTATATTTATTTATTTTTTATTTATTTTTCACGTTTACCTATCCTGCTCATCCTGTAAATGGGCTCAGGGCAGGCCACAACAGTTCAATAAGTACAATAAAATTTAAAACACATTAAAACACATTATATTAATCACATAAGAAGTAATCATTATATTATATTAGTAATCATGTATAAACCACACATTAACTCTTCAGAATCATGTATAAACCACAGAATCATGTATAAACCACACATTAAATTCCCTCAGAAACAGAGAAAGCTGGAGGGGAACACAGTGGAACACAGGAAAGAAGGAGCCATCACCTTATTTTCAAGGGATGTGCGTTAATATAAATAATCAATATCTGAATCAAATTAACACTTTTGTTAATATGGTTATTACTAGCTGAAACAGGGAAAATAATGATATTCAGAAACAGAGAACATCACTCATTTTCTGTGCATTCTCTGGTATCCCACTAATATTATTTATGTTCCCTAAACTAATGTGAAGGAGAGGAAGAGATAGTGGTGCAGGAGCTATGCACCTGACAGGGACCTCATCCAATCAGAAGAGTTTGATGATTTTCCCATTGAAAAACAATGTCCCAGTTAGTGTTTCTGCACACAGTATTTACATTTTATGCTGATCACTTTGCAGTAATTTTGGGAGAACATGCTGAACTTGTCATTGTATGTGTCAGTCTCTGGGGTCATTTATATATACTGGTAGACAGGACTTCAGAGATGGGGAAACAGTGAAGGGGCCCAGCCTTCCCTCTTCTCTCATGATAATCAATGCAGACAATAACAGAAGCAAATGTTTTGCTTTGCAATATTTGGCAATCAGGTAGGATCGCAAATACTAGGGAAGGTTTAGTTCCTTTGGCACAATCTCCTGAAAAAAAGCCCTGTTGACAAAATTTATTCTGGTTGACGGAAAGTATCTTTGTCTCTAAAATTGCAGTTCTGCTGGCTGACTCTTCCTTTGTTATGTTGATAACTCTTATTTCCTCAGTAGAAGTTAATAGTTAGGAAAGATTGCTGAGGGGTATAATTTGGATTTTTGGAAAGTGCTTGAGGGTTCAGGAAGATAAAAGTTTGTCTTAAATAATTTGTCATCAGCAAACTTTGCTATCTTGCTGTTTCTCCTGACTCTGTCCAGAATGTTGGTCTCTCTTCCTTTTGGAAAGTGCTTGAGGGTTCAGGAAGAGAAAAGTTTGTCTTAAATAATTAGTCATCAGCAACCTTTGCTATCTTGCTGTTTCTCCTGACTGTGTCCAGAATGTTGGGCTCTCTTCTGTTCAGTGGACACAAACATATTTTGTGATCAATTCTAAAGTGAACTCTTGTTGACTGCAACCTGGGCGGGAAGACCTGTTGAGTGCTTTTTATTGCACAGCCTGTGATCTGCCTAGCCAAATGGGGTCTAGAAGCTGAGAACAAATGCTTATCAGGCCATAAAGTAATAAATACCTTGTTTTTGTTATTTGTCTGAGACAGGAAAACAGGAGAGCTATTGAGCATCAGAAAGGCAAAATACTTGGTGGGTGTGAGTGGCGTTTAGCATGATGAGTCACAAGTTTCATAGGATTTTGGGTGACTAGGATTTGGTGCTTCAGTTGACCAGCCCAAAAGGTCAGCCATTGTATAACAGCTGAATGTATTTTTACCCCCATTCATGTCTTGAACAGTTTTCCTTAGCACTGCTTTAATGATATGCCTTAACGAATGCTTCAGACTCTTGTTCTTGCACTCCTTGCAGGTGGAAGGTTCAACACAGCATGTGTTTCCTGCTGTTCCATTGCATGTCTTGACTAACTACTGAGGTAAAAATGCATGTTGTGGAGTTGCGATGTTGCAGTACTGGCAACCTCCTTCTTACAAAACACACACACACATATGAGAGATGAACATTACAGATGCCTTTATTCATGTGCTTTTTCATATGCAATGCAGTCATTCCCCCCACCCCAACACTGTTCAGGAAAGTACTCCTCAAGGGCAAACACAAGAGGATCCGTATGTAACTAAGAGGAAGAGGTGCTAGGAAATTGGACAAATATTTACAGAAAGCGTTGTTGTAGTGAGGCTCTCTCACTTGAATAAAAAACAGGCTGATTTCCTGATTTAGAAGGAAAGAGTATTCGTAGGCTTATTAATAACAAACACCTTTCTAAAGGAATGTTTAAAATATTTTCTCCATATGTATTAGTCTGTATAGCTTTCAGACCCTTGTGTATTGTTTTCTTCACCAGTTTTGGTTCATTTTTGGGATGGAAAAATGTTTCTTTCTTAAGCAAAGCTTTTATCCCTCACAGCCCATTTTCTTCTCATGGCTGACCCTGCAGTGAGGTAAAAAAATTGACAAATGTATGACATCATACCCATTTTTTCCCCTCAGCTAGCAAACTGTGAAGCCATTAACAGAGGAGTGTGACTTCACTGCAGGACCAAAGAGAATGAACAGCTGGCCTCAGATGGAGAAAGCTCTAATTCAAACACATACATCTTCAATAATAGCAGGGGAAATACAGAAAATTACTGTCAAAATAAATTGCATTTTGTATAAATGCCATCTCCTTTCACGTTTGCCCCAGCATGATAATCCTTCTTTATTTAGTGGTATTGCCCTTTTCTCTTTAGAGACCTTTGCTGAAGTCTTCTTTTATATTTTATGTATCATTAAAATGACTTAAATGAGCAGAGGATGTAGCTCTGCTGACATTTATTTTAATTATTTACATAAATAAAGAGGTTTTCTTATTCCACACCTGCTGCAATTATCAAAATATATTTCCTTCATTTATAATGTGAATTTAATGCCTGCAAGAGCTGAGCAAAACGAGCAGAGGTGAGAATGCTGGAAACTGTCTTATACCTCCAAAAGGGTATGAAAAGCACATGGGGGAACAGCTTCTTGATGCCTTTGGCCTAACCATTTCATTCTCAGCCTCCTAACTGACAAAATCTAAATATATTTGATCCCAGCCATCCCTTGGTTACCCTAATATGTCCCACCATCCCATTACTCTGTTGTTTATTACCCTAACCTCTACCATTGTTCCTTCCCTTCCTGTTGTAATCTCTGCCATTGTCCCTGTCCTTCCTCCCTGTTGTTTTCTCTACTGCTGGAGTTCAGAGTGAACAGTCCTTGAGAATGTGGGCCTGCTTTTTATGGTTGTATTACTGCAAGCATGATGATTTGTGTCATCCTGAAAGCTGGAACATGTTTTCCTCGCTACAGCTCATCTCTAGAACTTGTCAAGGATGAGGATTTCCTCTGAACCATACTATTGGCGGGGCTTCTACATATTTTGCTGCCACAGATAAGAGGAAGCCATTTTCCTGTGGTCCACCATTTTCTCCAAGGGAACTGATCTCTGCCATCTGGAAAGCAGTTGTAATTCTGAGTGAACTTTAGCCCTCACCTGGAGATTTGCAACCATGGTTTCCCCCAACAGACACTAAGGGGAAATTTATTTTACCTCAGAACATCAACAGCAAACTGGCGCAGGCAGTAAAATGCCTGCAGTAACATCAGTGAACAGCCATGAGGCTGTTCGAGACCCACAGTGGCCGGGGTGAGCTCCTGGCCCTCGTCCCAGCTCCCGCCCACCCAGCCGTTCGAAAGCTTAGCAAGTAGATAAATGGGTACCTGCTCCTAGGTGGCAGGGGACACCCTCCTCCTTGTGGGGCGGTGTGCAGCAGGAGCATCGGCGGTGGAGCTGTTGGCGAGCGGCCCTGGAGACCCAGTGAGCATGATGGACGTCCGATGTCGAGTGGCAGAATCCGGGCGGAGACTGAATCGTGGATGTGCAGTGATGTGGTGGCACAGCATGGCGGAACCAGCAGGACATGAGCCGGAGCTGCGGTCGGCGTGTGGCCGTGTACCAGGATGAGTCCGCCGGAGGGAGTCGCTGTATCAAGACCTGTATCGAAGGCATCAGGAAGTGGAAAAAAGCCGAGAACAACACTCGAAGAGCCAAGCAACAACAGCCCGCCTAAAGAGCCGAACAACAACAACAAAAGCCTTGCTGCTTGGGTGCCAGTAAGCAGTCACTCCCCCATATAATGTGGCCCTAGACAGGTAATTAAATTGTACAATGTAAACCGCTCAGAGCCCTTCGGGACTGAGCGGTCTAGAAATTGAAAGTTAAATAAATAAATAAATAAATGTTGGAAAGGCCAGTGAGGCCGCATATGCAAACGATTTCTGTGTTTCGAGGCAAAGGCGAATCAGGCCACATATGCAAATGACCTCTGTGTTCTGACTGGCTGTGGGGGGGAGAGGAAAAGCAAACTGTTTAGAATGTTGGAGGCAGGACTCAGGCAAAGCAGCCAGTGGATAGAGAGACCCTCTGAATGACAGATCAGAGAGCAAACTGATTTTGGAGCGTGTTGGAATGTTCAGGGGAGTCCATGTCCAAAATAGAATTATATATACCAGAGGATGCTTTTAAACCCATTTGCTTAAATTAATTTAATGGTTGTAACTCCACTTAGGACTCTACAAATTAAACAGGGACAAAAAGAATAAGCTGTACAATGTGCACACTGTAGATAACACACATTCTTTCTAGAAGTTTTAAGCTTTTAGTTTGAAGCACCTTGATTAATAGCTTCTTAATAACTCCTTGTATGCTTGAATACTACATTGCTGAGTTGATGAATTTCTAGATAGGGTGATTGATTGTGTGACTAGTATCTGCATATGTTACTAGACTCATACAAATGATCAATATACACAGGGCCATTGCATTGTTTCTTTGTAGTGGTGTTTCTCCTACTGCTTTTCATGTAGCTGTCACAGTACAGTGACAATCAGCACAAAAAGACCCCCCTCTTTTTGATATATCAGCTAGAATGGCAGTTTTCACCCAAAGTTCTGCCTCCTGTGGCATATCAATTAATGATTAGATTGATATAAAGGTCATTTAATCTTTCTAGTTAAGACTAAATAATGAAGCAAATATCTTTATGTGACTGCAGTTGGAGTGAAAGGGTATAGATTTACCCTTGTTTCCATTGAACAATAATGCTGAGTTCACACATGCCACTGAAATTGCTTTTCAGACTCATCTCCTGTGGCTGGTTGGCAAAAGTGAAACACCAAAAGGCAGTTTTAAAGAGGCCTGTACCTGGTTTTTGAACTGATTGATAGCCAAAGAGGAAGAATGCTTTACTGTAACATTTTGGCCTTCCTGGACTTTTCAGTGCCCATTTGATTTTGGCCTAAAAGGAGCTTAGTTGACTGATGACGTGACTGAAATAGGTGGTGGCCCTCACATAGATGCTTTCATGAGGAAAAAAAAAAAGAGGACTGCACAAATTGTGGCAGTGTGGATGCATATGAACCTTGTGTCTGCATGCAAGCACATGGTATCTCCCCATACTTGGGTGGATGATCTAATGGAGGCCATCACAAATGTCAAGTGTGACTGGTAAGATTTCTCCAACAGAAGACAAATCCTAATTAGGAATAGAGACCATAGCTGTCTGAACTGGGCTTATTTTTTAATATATATATATGATTGTGTGTGTGTGTGTGTGTTTGTGTGCTTGCCTGGAAGTCATGGTTGACTTCTGGTGACCCCTACTGGGGGCTTGGACATTTTTAGAGAGGTGGCTTGATTAGCCTGCCTCTGTGTCCTGCCTTCTTGGAGATCACACTTCCAAGTACTTGCCAGAGTCAGCCCTGCTTAGCTTCTGAGATGTGATGAGATTGGGCTTGCCTGGGCTATCCAGGTCAGGGTGAACTGGGCTTAGTTTGGTGTAGTGTAGCCAGTTTGGTGTAGTGGTTAAATGTGCAGACTAATCTGGGAGAACCGGGTTTGATTCCCCACTTCTCCACTTGCACCTGCTGGATGACCTTGGGCAAGCCATAGTTCTGGCACAGCTGTTCTTGAAAAAGAGCAGTTTCTCTCAGAGCTCTCTCAGCCCCACCTACCTCACAGGGTGTCTGTTGTGGGGAGAAGGGAAAGGAGTTTGTAAGCCGCTCTGAGACTCCTTTGGGTAGTGAAGGGTGGGGTATAAATCCAATCTCTTCTCTTCTTATGTTTTGAAAGATTTTAATTGATGAGTCTAAGTATTATTTAAAGTAGTGCATAGATTCGTATAATCATTTGTGTTGGTGGATGAGGGCATGAAGCCTCCACAGGCTAGCTCCTTTTATTACAGAACTTAAATGTTGTCTCACTATACTGATACCTAACAGCTCATGGCCCCTTTCAGATTTTATAAATTGGGGTGGTGGTGGTCTTAAATATGAGCACACAAACCTTCTTAAAATGAATGGGAAACACACAGCAGCAGAAGCACAAAAACACATAACTTGCTATTCTTTAAAGTACCACAGGATGTTTTCTTCTTGAGTACCATGGCTACGTTTCAGAAACAAAGGCAAGGAGTTTTTCTAAATGTCATAATGCATGTATGATACTTTTGCATTTCCTCTCTCATATTTCTCACTTCCACATAACCTGCCTGGGGAGGAGGGAGAAAAGACACCCTGCTGCTATATGATGTCCCTTATAGGTAATCAGGATTTGACCTCTGTTGGCTAAATCTTACCAGCCACACTGGAGGTTTGTGATATAGATTGCTGTCCACCACAATTTAGACTGAGACCAGCAAATCTATTTATACAAGCTGCAGACATGGCAATCTTTTTGACTCTCCAAGCTTCCTTCACTCAGTTATATTTTCATGATCATTATAAGCTTCTTTCTTCTTGAGTTCATGAGTGTGGCAGCCTGGAGCCATTTGGGACAGCATACGGCATGCAGTTCTGAGGAGCAGGTTTGTGATCAGAAATCAGTATTTTAAATACTGATCCCTCCCCCAGAAGAGTATTATCATTGCAAGAATCAAAATATTTTGCACTTCCTGAAAGCTCAAAGAAAGATTCTGTGCGAGAGTTGACAGGAAGCCATAATCAAATTGTCAAGGAATTGCTCCTACTGTGGCAAAGTGAGAATGTTAGATTACATGTGTCAGCATGTGAAGATAAAGACTGCATCGGGAAGGCAGTGTTGAAGGGTTGATAGGGAATGGGAAGTTTATCGCTGTAAACTGTAACCTACTGCAGACAGTTCTGCTACCTCAGCGTTCTTCTGTTTGCATTAAAAACCTTTATGATCAATAAAATGTCTTCATTTTGCCTTTTTGGGGAAACACATTTAGATCCCTTGGACCACCTGTGTTAGGCCAATTAAACTGAAGACTAATTGTTATTCCTCCAGCTTTAAAAGCAATAAAGGATGCTGACTGCTAACTCCTTGTTGTACATGTGGCATTTTTTTCTTGAGTTTAGTTTCTAGCCAGCCCTTCCACAACAGCTCAGGCCATTTAGCAACAGTTACAGAAGTACATAAAAGGGCATAGTAAAACTTAAGGACAAGTCCAGTATTGTGTGAGTTGCTTCTGTGTCTGTAGAGGAAGGTGGTCATAGGACACCACAGACCCTTACACACACACACACACACACACACAAGGACATGTCCAGATTGCATCATGGTGGCCACTGGATAAAGATGAAGATTATTCATACATCTCATGCAAAGTTCCAGCGCTTGCTTGCTCCCGTTCTCAAGTGATTTCTGCTCCTGCTTCCCCCATGCTCAAAATATCCACTTTAATAAAAAAGTACTCCACTCCTACTTAACCCTGTTTGCTGAATACCTACATCAAAGGTAACAGGGGTCATTTTGTAGAAAAAGAGGCACAGGAGCTCATTAGCACAACTCATTAGCATAACTTATTTGCATATGCTCCACCCCCTGATATCACCGGGAGTGTGTAAGAAGGCAAAACCCACTGCTCAGGCTCCACTGGACTGTTTTTGATTGCTAGCTATGGGGTGGGGGTGGGGGGGTGGAATGTGCAGATCTGTCCTTGCAGCGGAGGGAGAGCTTGTACCTGAATAAAACTTGGTCTTAAAGGTGCCACTGGACTGTTTTGTACCAAGGGGCCAGGGGAAGCTCTGCAACTTACCTGGTTGTTTCTTGCTCTGATTGAGGGCTGCTAGGAGCAGGGGATGGGGCTTGTTGCATGTGCCTGCCCCCTGGGCTCTTTACTGCCAGAGCTCTGCTCCTGTGTGCTCCCGCAGGAAATGACCCCTGAAGGTAAAGCTTTTATAGATATTCCAGAAATGATTCAGGATTAGAACTGGGTCACACATGATTCCTCTATACTGAATCATTGTCTACTTGAGCACCCTTCAGACATTCTTTGAATATAGCGATGGCAAACCTAAACAGCATGATAAAAAGTAGAGACATCACCTTGCCAACAAAAGTCCGTATGGTCAAAGCAATGGTATCCCCAGTAGTCATGTATGGCTGTGAGAGTTGGACTATAAGGAAGGCCGAGTGCCGAAGAATAGATTCTTTTGAACTATGGTGCTGGAGAAGACTCTTGAGAGACCCTTGGACTGCAAGAAGATCAAATCAGTCAATCCTAAAAGAAATCAACCCTGACTGTTCCTTGGAAGAACTGATAATGAAACTGAAGCTCAAATACTTTGGCCACCAAATGAGAAGGGAGCACTCACTGGAGAAGACACTGATGCTAGGAAAGATTGAAGGTCAAAGAAGATGGGGACGGCAAAGGATGAGATGGTTAGACAGTGTAATAGATGGAACGAACATGAAATTGAGCACACTTCAGAGGACGGCGGAAGACCGGAAGGTCTGGTGTGATCTGGTCCATGGGGTCGCGAAGAGTTGGACTCGACTGTGCGACTGAAGAACAAAAACATGGAGATGAGATGGTGTATGCTGTCTTTGCTTCTAATATCCATGCGTTTGTTTGGAATAAAATCTGAGTGTATAACTGTATGCTTTATAGAACTTTCTACATGCAGCTGGAAATCCTGAAAAGCAAAACAGAGTTATATGTGCATGGGTTCTGTTCTAACTTTTGGTTGAACATGTGGTGGTTTGAATGGGGAACAACATGCCTAATCCTTCTTGCACACATTCAAAAATCCCCTGGAAGAAGATTTGATGATGTACAGATGACTGTGTGAATTGACTTGTTTGAAAAACATTGTGTCTGAGGGGTGATGTGATGTGAAGTAAAAGTTCTGCCTGTGTTGTGATTATTTGATGTGTGTGTAAGATGATGCTCAAGTCATCAAGTGATGAACATGAATGGATGGACCAGCTTGACAGAACTTTAGGGAAAAGGAGTACCATCACTATGGGGCAGATTCACTATATGCTCTTGGAGAAGGGACAGCATATTCAAAAAGGTGCACTTAGTTAATGGTCATGGCAGTACAAATGTTTGTAAGATGTTTTGGGCCTAGGCTATTACATGCATTATAAATTAACAACAGCATATGGAATATTATCTAGGCAGCAGATAGTAAAGCACAGGGATAGGCACGAACTGGGAAAATGTGGTTCAGTTCGTGGCTGAACCCTGAATCAAACCATGAACTGAACCAGGAGGCCGGTTTGTGAACCAATCCGATTTGTGGTTTGTGGTCCTGCAAACCCCATTGAAAGGGACCGCAGTGCAGCTGTTTTTTGGGCTGTCTTCTGAAGTCCCCTTTAAGTTTAAAGGGACTGCAGAAGACAGCCTGAAACAGCTGTGCAGTGGGATTGCCTCCCTACCGCACAGCTGTTTTTCAGGCTGTCTTCTGCAGTAGACCCATCACAAACTTCTGTTTGCGAACCATGAACATGGCAAAATTTCAGATGAATTTTGCTTTGTGGTTTGGTATGTGCCCATCCCTAGTAAAGCACTGGACTAAGGTTGCAATTCTGAGAGCATGTTCCTGGGAATAACCCCACTGAATAAAATGAGAATTCTGACTAGATCTGTTTGGAATTGCTCCTTCTCAGAGGTACTCTCTGTGACCCACAATAGTAAGGAAACAGGGTTCCACATCCTGTTCTTACTGAAGTTTCTGGACAGACGTGTGCTGCAGTAGTGTAGTTTACTTAGGGACAGTTGCCAAGGCTTGCTTGAATAAAGAGTCTTTTTACAGAAGGGGACTTTTGAAGGCATGCCTGGCCATTTCCACAGTGTTGGTTTCTGGGCACAGGTGTGCATCTAGTAGCATTTATGGGCTTTAAATGTCATCACAATTGGAATCTCTTCAAACAAGGCCCCCCAGTGCATGCTCCTTTGGTTCTCTGAGTAAGAAAAATAGCTCATTTACCCAGCATATGCCATAGTTGATAGTGTGACTTGTAGCTGTCCAAAGATTTATGTTCAAATTTTTCTTCTGTTGTTCTGCATATTTACTTTTCTCTCAACTCTTGCTATTTGATAAATTTGCTTTAGGAACTGGCGGTGTGCATCTGCCATTTATTGTTTAAATACAGAAGTTGTTGACTATTCACTATATACCTCAAACTCTCTCAGAAATTAAGACCAGCCTGAAACTAGTCCTGAAATCCATCCAGTGATTTCAATCTGCCCTTCAAAAATGTCTAACAACGCATGGCTGTCAGTTAACCATGGGTTTTTAGGTTTTGTCCAATCCTCTCTGGGATGTCTTAGCTGTAGTCCATTAGGAAGGATACACTTGTACTGAATATGTGATGTGTATTTTATAGGTATCTTGGTTTGCAACTGATCACATCCATATAGCCACAGCCTTTTCTTAAGGAATAGATTCCAAAGGTTTGCCCATTGTATTCCTTAGAATAGTAGCTCCCAGACTGTGCACTCAATCACACAAGTGCATCTGAGAAACTATTAGTATGCCATCATAAACAAGTGAGCTGTCTGATGCAATGATGAAACTTAAGGTACCTACCTAAACAGGTGTCTTTCTTCAAGATTCAGTGCTTTGGCTACATCTTTCCAAAGCCTTTGATAGGAGAAGATAACCTTCCAGTTGCATTGTCCAATACTCCTATATATTTCTTTAGGATGTCAGTTATATGGTACTTTGTGCATTTGTAATAGATGAGGAGAGTTAACCACACTGCAAGTCAGGGAAGGAGGCTTCTATGGGCAGTTTGCTAGATGGATGAGAATGGAGTGTTGGATGGATGCTACTCCCATGCCCCATTCAAAGAGCTGCATGGACAATTTCCCAGCCTCATCCATCATCTGGGCATGGGCACATATTGCCACAGCCTTAGGGGCGATAAACTGCTTGGGAGGAAAAAGGAGGAGGCTGGGATTAGTTTCCCTATTTCCCTGCACCATCGAATAGCAAATTAAGAATCCCAGTGGCTCATGTGGGTTCCAGAATTTAAGCTGCTGGCTTTTTTTTTTTACTGCTCCTGCTGCTAGGGCAGTGGTTCTCTGCCTTTTGTACCTTACATCCCACCAGTCACTTTATCAAACAAACTGGGTTCCAACATGATAGAACCTCCCCCCCCTATACACTTTCCCAAAGATATTATTTAAATTCTTATGGGTAATGTGTTGTTAGTCACTTTATCAAACAAACTGGGTTCCAATATGATAGAAACCCCCCCCCCCTATACACTTTCCCAAAGATACTATTTAAATTCTTATGGGCACTGTGTTGTCTATCATTTATGGTAAGCTTTGAAGGCATACAAATTGCAGAAAAACAGTATCTGCTGCAGGCATTTAAAGCCTGAGTGTAGTGTGAGGGGGAATGGAGAAAGGATGGCTGCCAGCTTGGAACATCTAGGCTGAATATATTTCTCCTGCTGCATGCCTGGGTGTGTCTGGGGTTGGGAGCCCTTGATCATGAGCAGAAGGGCCTTTGGCTCCTAGCTTGCAGCTCACAGCTTCCGCCCTTGGCTGGATGGATTACTTTTGTGTACATCAACCCAGGATGTCTTGTCTTATTTCCCCCCCAATACTGTGCTTTATGTAAATTTGTCTAAAAGTGTATTTTTGGTGCACTTTGGGTTTCCTGTTGGGGAGAAAAGAGGGATAAAATACACCAAATAAATAAATAAATAAACAGTATGCCAAAAGGTCATGGACGGATATGAAGATTGTAGGAGACTTAATTCTTAGAATTGTTATGAAAACCTTGCTTCTCACCTGTGTCCCACCAGTGGTACATGCAACACTGGTTGAGAACTACTATGCTAGAGCACCTGCACGGAGAGCAATGGTTCAGTGCTTCCTGCCTTTTGTTGTACACTACTCAGATGAACAACAGGAGGATGAGGCAAGGCCACTCTGTGGTGAAAAGGATTCCTCTGTAGCTCTGATCCTTGGCTTGTTCTTCACTATGGTACATTTTCCCAGGGTCTGCTTATATGTCTTTTCCCTTGCTTTCCCCTGCTTAAGGTCTCTGACTTAGTAACACTGTAACTCTCTCCCACCTCTTCCCATCACAAGCTTCCAGCTCAGCTACTCTTATGCTCAGGGGGTCCTGGGTCTGGGAAGTCTGAAGACCACAGAATTAGGGGATTTTAAAAAATGTATAGGAACATAAGAACATAAGAGACGTAAATGTTGGATCAGGCCAAAAGCCCATCTAGTCCAACACTCTGTCACACAGTGGCCAAAAATACCAGGTGCCATCAGGAGGTCCACCAGTGTGGCCAGGACATTAGAAGCCCTCCCACTGTTGCCCCCCCCCAAGCACCAAGAAGACAGAGCATCACTCGCCCCAGAGCCCCTATCTATACCTTGTGGCTAATAGCCACTGATGGACCTCTGCTTCATATGCCTATATCTAAAGGTACCTACCTAAACAGGTGTCTTTCTTCAAGATTCAGTGCTTTGGCTACATCTTTCCAAAGCCTTTGATAGGAGAAGATAACCTTCCAGTTGCATTGTCCAATACTCCTATATATTTCTTTAGGATGTCAGTTATATGGTACTTTGTGCATTTGTAATAGATGAGGAGAGTTAACCACACTGCAAGTCAGGGAAGGAGGCTTCTATGGGCAGTTTGCTAGATGGATGAGAATGGAGTGTTGGATGGATGCTACTCCCATGCCCCATTCAAAGAGCTGCATGGACAATTTCCCAGCCTCATCCATCATCTGGGCATGGGCACATATTGCCACAGCCTTAGGGGCGATAAACTGCTTGGGAGGAAAAAGGAGGAGGCTGGGATTAGTTTCCCTATTTCCCTGCACCATCGAATAGCAAATTAAGAATCCCAGTGGCTCATGTGGGTTCCAGAATTTAAGCTGCTGGCTTTTTTTTTTTACTGCTCCTGCTGCTAGGGCAGTGGTTCTCTGCCTTTTGTACCTTACATCCCACCAGTCACTTTATCAAACAAACTGGGTTCCAACATGATAGAACCTCCCCCCCCTATACACTTTCCCAAAGATATTATTTAAATTCTTATGGGTAATGTGTTGTTTATCATTTATGGTAAGCTTTGAAGGCATACAAATTGCAGAAAAACAGTATCTGCTGCAGGCATTTAAAGCTTGAGTGTAGTGTAAGGGGGAATGGAGAAAAGATGGCTGCCAGCTTGGAACATCTAGGCTGAATATATTTCTCCTGCTGCATGCCTGGGTGTGTCTGGGGTTGGGAGCCCTTGATCATGAGCAGAAGGGCCTTTGGCTCCTAGCTTGCAGCTCACAGCTTCCGCCCTTGGCTGGATGGATTACTTTTGTGTACATCAACCCAGGATGTCTTGTCTTATTTCCCCCCCAATACTGTGCTTTATGTAAATTTGTGTATTTTTGGTGCACTTTGGGTTTCCTGTTGGGGAGAAAAGAGGGATAAAATACACCAAATAAATAAATAAATAAACAGTATGCCAAAAGGTCATGGACGGATATGAAGATTGTAGGAGACTTAATTCTTAGAATTGTTATGAAAACCTTGCTTCTCACCTGTGTCCCACCAGTGGTACATGCAACACTGGTTGAGAACTACTATGCTAGAGCACCTGCACGGAGAGCAAGGGTTCAGTGCTTCCTGCCTTTTGTTGTACACTACTCAGATGAACAACAGGAGGATGAGGCAAGGCAACTCTGTGGTGGAAAGGATTCCTCTGTAGCTCTGATCCTTGGCTTGTTCCTCACTATGGTACATTTTCCCGGGGTCTGCTTGTATGTCTTTTCCCTTGCTTTCCCCAGCTCAGCTACTCTCATGCTCAGGGGGTCCCGGGTCTGGGAAGTCTGAAGACCACAGAATTAGGGGATTTAAAAAAAATGTATACTTTGTCTCCACCCCCATAATTTCTTAGGAGACTGCATTCTCAAATTAAACTTAAGAGCAGGAGTGTTCAGTGGTGACAAGTGGAATGACTAAACTTGGGCTTGCTCTCATTCTCAAGTAACTTCTCATGGCCTTGGTGATATTACATACCCAAATGTGATGGACTGTGCAATAGCACGGCATCTTCACATTGAACACATATTCGGTAATTCAGTGGTCTTAAACTTTTCCAGACATGGGAGTCACTGAACTAACCCACAATATGGAACTGTGAAGAAGATTCAGAGGTAATATAATAATTTCTTTATGAATCATTTTCTTAAATAAACCTAAGCACCAAATGATTACAGGATGAGTCTCCCACTAGTTCCCTTTCTGCATTTCTGCTGTATCCACCAATATTCTTTGCAATTACCATTACCTCAGAATCAAACCCAAGCCTTTCTTTTGCCACGATAAGAAGAGGCTTTGAAATCTTTCAAAT
This sequence comes from Gekko japonicus, assembly GCF_001447785.1. Lineage (NCBI taxonomy): Eukaryota > Metazoa > Chordata > Lepidosauria > Squamata > Gekkonidae > Gekko > Gekko japonicus. The sequence continues at coordinate 109,665 of NW_015170909.1, read as the reverse complement.
TAATGTTTTATTGTATGGCTCAGAAAATTCTTCAGGATCAGTTGATAAGAGCAAAATGTCTCAAGGAGAAAGAACTCTACAGTGCAATTCTAACCAGAAGTACACCCTTCTAAGTCCTCTGAAGTCAGAGGGTTTTGAAGGGGTAACTGTTTTGGATTGCACTCAGTCTCTTCTAATTTTGATTGCATAATCATGATTTTAGGAAAGTTATATAGTGCTTTTTAACCTTTTCTCATAAAATTGCAATGCGGTAGCTCTACATGGGAAAACTTTGTTGCAGAATTAGAATGGAATGGAAGAATGAAACAGGTGTACTGCAGTATCACTCTAAAAGGAGAAGAAAGATTTCTTCAGCCATAGTTTGAAAGGATGAAGGAGTCACAGGAGGTGAGATTCAGGGCTGATTTGTCCCCGCATTTGCAGATTTATTCATTTATTTATATTATCTGCCACATTTCCATATAAATAGCCAAGACTGCTCACAACCAAGTTTCATAAATTCTGAAATCCATGAATCTACAAAAATTTAATACTAACATCTATAAAACATCAAAACATGAAGTAAAACAAAATTCACAGAGACAAAATAGCAGGCTAAATTCAAAATACAAATTATATACACACACGTATATATGGTAAGTACTAAAAACGAATTATCAGCAGTAAAACATTCAGTACAAAGAAATAACTTCTGCAAACCATCCAGCACATACATCTAAGAAAAACAACTGGGCCAATAAAACATCGACACACAGTGTCTAAATAATAGCAAACTAGGTATTTGCTAAGAGAGAGTGTTTTACAGCAGAGGCACTACCACTGAAAAAGTCCTGTCTCTAGTTAAGGACATAAGAAGAGCCCTGCCTGAATCAGACCAGTGGTACATCTAGTCCAGCATCTTGTCTCACAAAGTGGCCAGCCAGAAGTCCAATTACATGGCATAGAGATTGAGACCTTCTCCCAGGCTTCCCAAGTACTTACCGTGATTCAGCAGGGGACACAGATGTCCTCGCAGGATCATTCCTGCGGGGACAACAGACGCGCCGCATCATGCCGTCGCCAGGAAGTGACGCTGGGGGACACTCTGGCAAAGGGGCTGGAAACTCGATGGTACCATCAAGTTTTCAGTCCCATTGCCAGAGCGTCGCCCAGCATCACTTCCTGGCGACGGCATGGTGTGTTACAGGGAGGAATGGTCCGGCCGGGGAGCATGTTTCCCCCACTGGATCACAGTAAGTACTTGGGAACCCTACCTTCTCCTGATGTCTCCTCCTGGTACTGGGATTCAGAGGTTGACTGCCTCTGGATGTGGAGGTTCCATTTAGTCATCATGGCTACTAGCTGCTGAATCTGTCTAATCCCCTTTTAAAGCTGTCTGTGCCTGTGGCCATCACTATACCCTCTGGCAGCCAATTCTACATTTTTATCACTTTCTCCATAAAAAAGTACTTCCTTTTGCCCATCCTGAATGTACTGCCCATAAGCTTTGTTGGATGTCCTCAAGTTCTAGTATTTTGGGCAGGGGAGAAGAATTTCTCTTTGTCAACTCTCTACCACATACATAATTTTATAAGCCTCTATCATGTGCCTCCTGAGTCAGTTTGGTGTAGTGGTTAAGAGCACAGACTCTAATCTGGGAGAACCGGGTTTGATTCCCCACTCCTCCACATTCAGCTGCTGGTGTGACCTTGGGTCAGTCATAAGTTCTTTCAGAGCTGTTCTCTCAAGGGCAATTCTCGAGAGAGCTCTCTCTCAGTCCCACCTACCTCACAAGGTGTCTGTTGTGGGGAGGGGAAGGGAAAGGAGATTGTAAACTGCTCTGAGACTCCTTCGGGTAGTGAAGGGTGGGGTATAAATCCAATCTCCTCCTCCTCCTCTGTCTTCATCTCCTCCTCCTCCTCACTGAAAAGTCCCATTCTATTTAGCCTTTCCTCATAGGGAAGATGTTCCAACCTCCTAATCAGGGTGTCTGTTGTGGGAAAGGGAAGGGAAAGGTACTATAAGCCACTCTGAGAGTCCTTCAGGTAGTGAAGGGTGGGGTATAAATACAATCTCCTCCTCCTCCTCCTCCTCCTCCTCCTCTAAACTGAAAAGTCCCTTCAGCCCTTCCTCATAGGAAAGATGCTCCAACCTCCTAATCATCTTGGTTGCCCTCTTCTGTACTTTTTTCAGCTCCGCAATATCCTTTCTGAGATATGGTGAACAGAACTACACACAATTGCACAAAGGTCCACTCAATCCACCAGGTTCACTGTACAGTAAATATAGTAGATAGCCAGAACAGTGACAGTATTACTAGAACCAGGGCTGGCCCACCCACTAGGCGAACTAGACTTTTGCCTAGGGCACGCCCTGGATATGGGCGCCAACCCCCCCGCCCCCACCAAAAGCCCTGCGTCATGCCCCCTGGTCATTGCTGCTGCCCCCAGCTGCCACTGCTGCCTCCTTCTCTCACCTGTTTGTGAGGAAGGAGTGTCTCCGTAGGAAAGAAGTGGGGAGCCAAGCACTGCAGCTGCTCTGCGATTCCCGTTGGGGGTCGAGCTGTCTTTTCCCCACCCACCCCGCTGGGGCCGGGGAGGGAAGATCCTCCAAGCCAAAGGAACCAGCTAGTCTGCCCCCCCCAAAAGGCACTTTCTCCTGGTCCCCCTCCCCCGCAGCTCAAGGAGCACTTAAAGAAATATGGGTGTTGGGCAACAGACAGGGAGCGACCGAGGGAAAGGGCGGCTTGGCTTCCTTAGCCCGAGGGGGGGTTAAGGGAAGAGCTCTGAACGCCTTTTGCCTGCTGGGCCTGGAGGGGCTTCAGAAGCTGGGCTGGCTGGGCAGCCCCGCATGGGGCTAGAGTGCCTGCATGATAGAAAAGGGTATGCTTGGCCCAGGCGTGTGCACCCCACAGTTCATTGCGCACTGTGGTGGGGGTCTGCCCATGTGACAACGCCTATTTCCCAGCCTGCTTCCCAGCTGCAGAGAAGGCCCTGCCAGTCTTGTGCCCTCTTATTCATCCCCCCCCCTCCAGGAGTTGTTCCTTGCCACTGGGAAGGCTTGGCCAAACTGCAGCGGCGCTCGGAATCTGGCCGGGTGGGCAGATGGCCCTGGCACCCCAGGCCTGGAGGTTTGCCCTTCCAGCCGCACTTTGGCTGTCTTCCAGGGAGCAGCCGAGGCTTGGGTGGTGGGCAGCGGCGCTGCCACCTGCACCCAGCAGCTAGTGGGGAGGGGTTGCCACAGAGCCATCAGTGGTGCCCCTTCCCCCCACCGGCGCATGCCAGTCTCTTGGGCCCATTTCAATAATGCAGATCTGCTGCTGTGTGTAATTCAATTAGGGAGGGGAGGCTGCGGAGCGCTGTGCCGTTTGGGCTGGTGGGGAAATTGCTGCCAAATGAATTTCCCTTTAATAAAGGGACCCACGCGGTGCAAAATTAAGCTGTCAATAAGGATGGGCAGGTGGGAGAGGGAACCAGGCAGATCCTCTCCACATGCGCACACAGGTGACCATCATATCCCAGCCGAGGCTCCACAAGGCAGCCTCGCATGGGGGGGCCACAAGCTACCCTCGCCTAGTGCGCAAAAAAACCTTGGGCCGGCCCTGATTAGAACTTGTACTTATGTTGGCTATATAACTCTCATCTTTCTGCGGTCTACACTTCTTTGTTTTTGTAAGTTGCGTTATGTAATGAATGTATTGTACTGTACAAAAGAATAAAAATAAATAAAAGAACTACACACAATATTCCAAATGAGGCCACACCATAGATCTATATAGCATTATAATATCTGCCGTTTTATTTTTAGTCCCTTTCCTAATAATCTCCAACACAGAATATGCCTTTTTCACAGCTGCTGCACACTGGGTTGACACTTTCATTGAGCTATCTACTACAACCCCAAGATATTATTCCCTCTCAGTTGCCATCAAAACATGTAGTTCACAAAGACCTTTGCACATATGACACACAGCAATATAGTTGAGCAAACTTTATTATTAAAATATAGATCTGAACTGCAACATCAATATATCTAATTCTCAATTCTGGATACTTAAATCTGGAGATTGGGGCCATAAATAGAGAAGGCAAACCTTTCTATAACCTGATAAAAGACCCAAGTTTTCAAAAAAATCTGAAATCTAATACATAAATAAATAATTGGAGGACTGCCCCCCCCCCGGATAATAGAAGCCGTATGTTTTAAACCTATACCTTTGAAAAAATGAATACCTCTCAGTGGCCTTTGTGACAGCTGCTAGGCAACTGCAACAGGAAGAAGAGAAGATGGTTTTTATACCCCACTTTTCTCTACCCGAAGGAGTCTCAAAGCGGCTTACAATCACCTTCTCTTCCTTTCCCAACAACAGATACCCTGTAAGGGAGGTGGGGCTGAGAGCTCTGAGAGTACTGTGACTGACCCAAGGTCACCCAGCTGGTTTCATGTGGAGGAGTGGGGAATCAAACCTGGTTCTTCAGATTAGAGTTCACCACTCTTAACCACTACACCACACTGGCTCTCAACAGTATTGTCAGCCATGGTTGCCGAGAGAAAAAGATAGGGGATATGTGCAGGGCCCTTTCCAGGACAGCTTTGACCCACGAGAGATGACTCTTTGGAGGAACCCAGGCCTGCCAGCAACCACAGGTCTATTTGATACCCATGTGACTTACATGATTCATCCAGGCCCATCTGCTTGCTATTATTCAACTGCAGCCACTTCACAAAAGCCAGTGTGGTATAATGATTACAGTTTCAGACTAGGTTTGAATCCCCACTCTGCTGTAGTGCTCACTATGTGACCTTGGGTCAGTCACACACTCTCAGTGTAACCTACTATGACAACCTAGTTTCATTCCCTCCCTTACAGGCAGGATTTTCCCTTGGTTTTTTCTTCCTTTCTGCCTGAGCAGCCTCTTTATCTATTTTTGTCTTATCTGAAGATTTATTTTTATTTATTTGGTTTGATTTCTATCCCATCCTCCCCTGCCAGCGGGCTCAGGGCAGGTCGCAACAGGAATATGAAACAATAAAACCACATCATAAAACCATAAAAAATTGTGCTATCCAATTTAAAACAGATGGCAGCCAGTAATAATCCATTGTGCTCCTTGCATTGAAAGGCAAGCAGGCAGAAACATAATAGTAGTCTGGTTACTACTGATGGAAACCATTGCCCTCTACACCATCGAATGAGTATGAGGGCAGTTTAAGCAGGAGGGACCAGAAAGAGCAGTTGCCCACCTGTTAGCTGAAGGCTGTCCCACCGTGTCACTTTATTGTATTTTGATGCTGGCTCAGCCCAGGAACTTGAAGGAGTAGACAAGATCACCCTCTTAACTTATTCTTCTGAAAATGACACATGAAAGGATCTTGAAAGTTCAAAAATAAACAAAATATTTTATTCGATGTAGAGGCGGAAAGGTCAGGTGAAATCAGGGATAAAATGTAACTCTGAGGTAACAGTCATTTCACATTCAAATGTTTCCAGCTAGTAAGAGTTCTTAAGCTTTTCGCAAAGTCTTAGAATCTTGGAGATGAGAGGCTTTTGTTTCAATGTTTCCTAAACACTCCAGTTCACTTTCTTGCATTTAAATGACTCTTTGGGTTTCAGAAGGCAGGGAAGCACTACCAAGTACCCAAATTCCATCCCTGAACACACCAGAGATTGCTCTTTAGAGCTATTTCCCTTTGGTGTAGTGGTTAAGCATGCGGACTCTAATCTGGGAGAACTGGGTTTGATTCCCCACTCCTCCACTTGCACCTGCTGGATGACCTTGGGCAAGCCATAGTTCTGGCACAGCTGTTCTTGAAAAAGAGCAGTTACTGTCAGAGCTCTCTCAGCCCCACCTACCTCACAGGGTGTCTGTTGTGGGGAGGGAAAGGGAAAGGAGTTTGTAAGCCGCTCTGAGACTCCCTTGGGTAGTGAAGGGCGGGGTATAAATCCAATCTCTTCTCTCTCTCTTCCCATTCAACTGGGTAGGGAATCACTTCTCTAACTAGAAGATCTATCCCTTTTCTTGGCCTGAATGGGGATCTTCACTAATCTACCCACTCCTCCTTGCCAGCCTTCCCAGTCCTCAGTCACTATGAAACTGTTTTCAGTCAGAGCTAAACTCTCCTTAGTCAGAGTTAAACTTTCAAACTGAGTTCTCTTCAGCAGTCAGTTCCCAAGTCTTTCTGCTCAACTGACACTAACCAATCAAATTCCTTTGAACAGCCTGTCATTCAAGGCTTTCTGGCTCTGTGATGCTTTAACCCTTCACAGTCCATTACATGTTTAGACAGCACTTATGAGTTTTTAAAGTGCAGTCTGTCACACCTAGGGCTGCCAAGCCGCGGCGGGGGATCCGTGCGTCTTCACAGGATCCCTGCCGCGGGGGACAGCAATACGCTACTGGACTATTGTGAAGATAAAATGGAAGGTGTAAGCTGCTTTGAGTCCCCACTGTGGAGAAAGTTTGGGGTATAACTTTTGTAAATAAATAATAAATATAGCAGAAGATGTGGGGCAAATGAAATGTAGATTGGTTGGTGGGTATGAAGGAGAGAAGAAAGCAGGGAAAGGTAAGGATATGGGGGTTTCCAGGAGGAGGGAAAAGGAATAGAGTGGTTTGCAGGTTTCCCATTGCACAACTGATCCTGGTCTAATGGCCAGCACTGCAAAACATGGCTGGCCAGACTTTTAAAAGAAGATGTTGTAAGAGGAAGGAGGCAAACCTGAAGCCAGGGGGCAGACAAAGGTAGTTGGCTGGTTAGTGAGAAGGAAAGAAGGAATAAGGAAAAGATGAGAGGCTACAGGGGCTTTCAGAGAAGGAAAAGAAGAAATACTTGGGGAGTGGAGAATGAGATCCCCCTGCAAGTCCCTCTTGGACCCTATTTGTATGTGTCTACCTAGCAACCATTCCATACATCTCTGTGTGTATTCTTTCTATCTAGATGACAGCTTGCAAATATGTCTCCAGCTGCTTGACGTCTTTGAGCAACTCCACCCTAGCTTCAAATGTCAGATCAGTAATTTCAGACCTCCTTGTTCTTCACCAGCTGGGAGTATAGAGCTTAGCACTGAGTCATGGCAGGACCATGGTTCTTAAAAAGGCAAACAAGAAGGGAGGTGCAACATCTTATTATGATCCTCATTCAGAGTCTGACTTTTGTTAACGCAGCATTCCATAGACCAGCTTGCTCTCTAGCCAGGACAACTCCACTGTTGAGTGGAGAAATATGCTTCTTTGCCTGCTTCTCCTGGTGGACAGTGCTGGTGCAGTCTTAGCTGCCATCCCAAAAGTTTGTGCATCCTTTGTCTGCTTGGCAGCAATGGCCAGTTTTTGGAAATGGATGAGTTACATAGATAGCACTATGACCAATGACCCTAAGCCAATGACCCTGCAGTTTGATTGAAGGAAACTCTATACACAAAAATGCCAGTCAGGAACAATAAAGTCCAGTATGCATATGTTAAATATTTTGGTTGACTGGCATGCCTGTCAAATACTTATCTGAATATCTGAAGAAGTGAGCTGTAATTCATGAAAGCTCATACCCTCCTACAAATGTTGTTAGTCTTTAGAGTGCACTTTTCTGCTGCTACAGACAGACAAACATGGCTACTCATCTTGATCTAAATACATATCTGCTAAGTCAGTTTCTCATCTCACTGCCCTTGTCCTGCCTTTACCACCCCCAGGAAATATAAAGACATTACAGGGAAATGGAAACTGAAAGCAGACACAGAAATTATGACACTGCCAGAAAAAAATGGTCAATTCTGATCCTAAAACAGAGGACATTTGGATTAGATTTCCTTCTGAGACCACAGGGTGTGTTGGGTTCAGATTTTGGCTGCGTACATTTTGAATGCACATCCATACCTTTATGAGACATAGGTGGGAATGTGCACAAGCTTACAGGAAAATGCCACTTTAGATATATTTAGCGGTTACTAGGGAAAACCTGTCACTTAGTGGCAGAGACATGCACAAATTTGATCCCTGGTGCTTACCACTAAAAGGCTAGAAGATTTCTTTACCTGGAAGCTTGGGAGCTGTTGTGAATCAGAGTAGACAAAACTGTGTTCTGTGGATCAGTGGTCTGACTCCATAAGGAAGCTTCTTATGTTTTTATTTATTTATTGTATTAGATTTATTTTATTAGATTTATATACCGCCCTCCCCAAACAGGCTCAGGGTGGTGTACAACAATTAAAATAATACAATTAAAATAATATTAAAATAACATGATATAGCAATATCATAAAATAACACGTAAACAGAGAGATCAGATATTAAAGCAATTCAATATCTAATCAGATGTCCAGTCAGGATCAGGCCACTGATGGACGATTGGCTGGGAGGGGGGATGTCCACTACCTCAACCAAATGCCCGGCGGAAGAGCTCCATTTTGCATGCCCTGCAGAACTGTTACAGATCCCATAGGGCCCTGATCTTATTGGGCAGCTCATTCCACCAGGCGGGGGCCAGGGCTGAAAAATGTCGAGGCTAATTGGATGTCCCTGTTACTTCTTATTTCTACTTTTCCTTGCTTCCCTTCTGATTTTCCCCCTTTTCCTGTTCTTTGGAAAAATAAAAAGTCTACCTCCAAAGTGGTTCTGATGCTTAAGTCACACAGAGTGGAGCCAGGAGCAGCTTGCCCAGACTGGGGGGGGGGGGGCG
>NW_015170909.1:87708-99658 GCF_001447785.1 Gekko japonicus | reverse complement strand
GAAAGAGTGATCACTTTTATGTTTTAACATAGCTAGGTTATTGGCAGTGAAATCCTCAATAATCATTATAAAAGCTTTCCACTCCTTCCACTAATTTCATTACTGTGCTGATAGGACATGACAGTGTGTTCAAAAGAATGCCAGAATTTGACAGAGAAAATTATGCTTATGAGATTCTAGCTTCTTTTTAGTGTACTAGAACTCTGATGGTAAGAGAAGATTGATTTACACCTCTGCAAGGGAGCATGGAATCCAGCACAGTTTTATGTAACTAACTCTTTCTGAGGTCTTTGATATGTGGATTAACAATGCAATCCCATGCAGAGTTACTCCCTTCTAATTCTTCTTGAAGTCAATGGGTTTAGAAGGATTTGACTCTGTTTAGGACTGCAGTGTAAATAAAGAATTCTTTGATGTGAAAGGTATCATCTGTCTATTCATATAACAATAATTATTAGCAGGTGTGAGATAGCAATCATGAAGCACTAAGATGTGCTGTAGAAAAGATGATTAATAATTTCCTGTTGCATCAACACTAGATTTGGGGAGGAAAAAAGTACAAGAAAAAAATTACTCAGATTTTTTTTTGCAGTCTAGCCTACAGCCTATTTTACATCTGTATAAATGAACTATATCTTTTAAAAGTTGGACACTATAATAATATTGGCTCAGAGCAGGATAAAAGGAAGTACTTCTTCACCCAAAGAGTGATTAACACATGGAATTCACTGCCACAGGAGGTGGTGGCGGCTACAAGCATGGACGGCTTCAAAAGGGAATTAGATAAGCATATGGAGCAGAGGTCCATCAGTGGATATTAGCCACAAGGTATAGATAGGGGCTCAGGGGCAAGTGATGCTCTGTCTTCTTGGTGCTTGGGGGGGGGTCAACAGTGGGAGGGCTTCTAATATCCTGGCCCCACTGCTGGACCTCCTGATGGCACTGGTATTTCTGGCCACTGTGTGACACAGAGTGTTGGACTGGATGGGCCTTTGGCCTGATCCAACATTGGCGTCTCTTATGTTCTTATGTTCTTATGTTCCTAAACTATCTGAGTGGTTGTATGGAGAGAATCGATTCTGAGAAGCGCTATGGAAAAATAACCTGCAAAAGTGGCTATTTTATATTTAAAGCAGAAACCCACCATATAACAGTAGTAAAACATAGAACACCAACCAGATAAAACTGCAGCAACAGCATTGAAAACAGTAAAACAGCAATAACCCATGGCCCTTAACTTGGCTTTGGGTGATTTGGGCATTGGGACAGATCCCATTGGGGGGGGGATGCCTGTGTGCCTGCCCCCCCATTTGGGGATTCCCTTATGGTGTCTTGGTGGGTGGAGCCATATAGCAGTATGCCTAGACTGGGGGCAGTATGCCTAGATTGGGTCACTACCAGGTGGCAGGGGAACCACCCAGCAGGTGGGCTGGGGAGCAGGTGTTCATTGAGTGGCAGGTGGGATCTGTTCCCATGCTGTGCTAATGTTCCTCCTGTTGTGTTCAATAAAGTTGTGGCCAATTTTTTCCAAACATGTTTGTGTGTGCATCGTCTCCCTCCCCCTTACCACTCCCTATCCTTCTCCTGAGCCTGCAAACATCTAACAGTGCAACCCTATTAATGTTTACACTAATTAGGACTCCATTTAATTCAATTGGGCTTACTCCCACCCAGGTAAGCATGTATAGGATTGCAGAATAAGACATCTAATCACCCAAAAAGTAGGCAGATCACATTACATATTATTCTTTTTTTGATGGAGAAATGCATTTGCGGTTGTAGGTCATAGTGTACCTTTTTTTTAGGGAAAGACATAAGGATAATGTCAATATGAATAATAGAAAGAAGGTTGCCATTTGCCTCATGAGACAAGCTGAGGAGTCAGAATCTTATTGTTATGGCCCATAACTGAAAAGGATAGTAGTGAAGGTCCCTTGTAAGTTACAGTATCTGTAGGGACCAGAAAGAGTCCATTGGTGTATCTTGTTGCACATTAGAAATGGTCAGTGTACTCCATGATTCAACCAAAGGTGACACACCATTTGATGCTGCTGTACCCTGGGAGCTCCAGTCAGCAGAATTGTCCCCATATTTTATTTTGCCACCCCATGCAGACCTCACAGAATAATCCTTAGTGTCCCATGCTCCTTGAGTGGACATACATTAGTTGGCAAAATGCTATTTTAAGCGAAACTTCTTCCTAATCTTAGCGACACTTCTGAGGAAAGTATTTTAAGTATAACCACCTCCATTAAAGCTCTTAGAAGGAGAGGAGCAGCTGGGCCCAATATAAAGCTTTTTCATTTGCTGCCTGGATCTTGCTTATACAGCACCTTGTTCTGACTAGTTCTGTATAGCTTGGTCTGTGCTCCAGCTACTAAGATGAAGCATTCCCATTTAGAACATAAGAAGTGTTTTGCTACATACATGTAGTCCAGCAACCTGTCTCACATAGTGGCCAGCCAGTGCCTCCAGAAGTTTAACAACAGGTGATAGAGACCAAGGGCTTCCCCTGATGTTGTGTCCTGACCAATGCTTCCTCTAAGCTGTGGAGTCTTGTGAGCAAAAGTTCTACTTTGTAAGCTACCAGCATTAAAGTTGTGAGCAAGTGATTTGGCTTCTGCATAAATTTACTCTGGAGCCATCATTCCTGAGCTAAGACAAAAATGTGTGAGCTGGAGGTTAAAAAACTGTGATCTAGCTTACACTAACTCAATTTAGAGGGAACACTGGGACTCCTGACACTGCTGCACCGGCAAGGCAGGATATAAATTAAAGTAATAAATAAATAATAAAATAAATATTCAGAGATTTATTGCCTCTGAATATGAAGGTTCCCTTTGGTCACCATGGCTAATAGGCATTGATAGACCTATCCCCCATGAATCTGTTTCATCCCCTTTTAAAGCTGTCTATGCCTGTGGCTATCACTACATCCTCTGGCAGAGAATTCTACATTTTAATCACTTGCTGTGGCCCATTCAGTTTTATTAGGTCTGATCTGGATCATTCCACTTATCCTGTTGGTCAATTCTCCTGCCTTGCCCATAGACAGAAGACACTGAGCTTCAGGTGTCAGTATAAGTAGCAATGGGACAATGTGGCTCTGGATAGGAAGCAGTTCTTCATTGTGCTCCTTCTAAATCAGCATCTTCTTCACTCTTTGGTGTTTTTGGCCTGTCTTAGTTCCTTGAGTTGGCTGCACCCTTCTATATAAACCTGGCCATGCACTATTCCTCAGTACCCTAGATAAAAACACTAGGGTTGTTGCTTCCTACCCTCCACTCTGTTCATCTTTTTCTCCCACCAATACTATGTTCACACTTATAGTGCCCCTTATGTGAATGCCTGAGAATTATATGGGACTTACTGGGCTTGTGGTTGGACAGCTCCAATGTTAGGAGGTGCTGGTTGTGTATGTATGTATTTGGGGTTTTTTTGGGGGGGGGACACAAAGATTGTGATCACTCATATCAAAGTGACCATGAACTTCTCCAGACATGATGGTTCTTAAAATGATACCTCCCCATATTAAGCACTCTTCATCTATGAACATGGCTGTGGCCCCCACATATGCACAGATAATTATATGGGGGGAGTCACTATTGGGATGAGTGAATGTTCCAATTAAACTTCTTTTTACATCCATTTATATTTTTATTTTAATTAATTAATTAATTAATTTTGATTTATATCCCACCCTTCCTCATTAGCAGCTTCAGAGCAGGTCACAACAGGTCATTTCACAGTAAAAAACAATATTAAAATATGCAATTTAAATCCAGTTTAAAACCAATTCAGAATAAGACGGCAGGCCGGTTTGTGGTAGTCCAGAGTGCCTCCTGTGTGGGTGCTGGCTAGATGGTCACTAAGGCATCCAATTTGCCAGAAGATGCTGTGCAGATCTCTTTAGCATCATAGGGCCGTTAAACAGGGCAGTATAGCAGGAGAGGCTGAGATGGTTGGGCGTCCATTGCCTCAGCTGAAGGCCTGGTGGAACAGCACCATATTTGAGGCCCTGTGGAATTGTAATAGATCCTGCAGGGCCCTGATCTCAGGTGGGAGCGTGTTCCACCTGGCCCTGGTTGAGGCTAGGTGGATGACTTTTGGGCTGGGGACTACCAGAAGGTGTTGATTTTCAGGGTCAATAGTTTTGGTTTTTCACTCATTACTGTTGATTTCATATATTTGTACTGTGTACACACACCATCTGTTTTTTAGAGGCACTTCATACAGTATTTATGCATAATATGTCATCAGTATATCTCTGATGTACATATAGCACCCAATACAGCTCTGTTAACAACATATAACTTTGAAACATTGCACACATTTTACAGGGAAAAAACTGGTGGGTTTCCTCCATTAGCAAATTTCTGTTAAGAGAAAGGGGGTGATTTCTATCCATTCCCTAGCTCTACTGCTGCAGCATTCATCTCTCATAGTGTTCCCTAGAATCCTTTAACAGCATAGTTTTTGGGTTGCAGCAGGATGGGAGAAATCCTTTCTTGAGGGTAGAAACTGAAACTGGATCCACGCCTGAAAATGATATCCAAATAAAGAGTTGCACAAGGGAGATGCAAAATCGGGATGCGGATTTAGGGGTCAGAGCAAGAAGAATGAGAAATTCAAGACCATCCCTGGATCACTGTAGGCATGAAAAGTATTCTGCGTTACACCAAATAATCTTTTCCCCTAGAAACTCCTTCCCCCGGGCTGCTTGCCATTCTCTTCTCATTTGGCTTTGTTGATGCTGTTATCTTTAAGCAAGGTGAGCTATAGAGTGAATCCTGTACAATGTTAAAGTTTTTACCCAATGTTATTTGATCTGGATCCTGTCCATAAAGCACACAGTCTTTGCTTGGACAAGAGCTTTTATTTTGACAAATATGGTAATTTCTGAACAAACTTGTCTTGTGGTTTATTTAGGGAACCTCATTTTGAGTGACTTGATTCTTGAGAACCATCTGGTCACACACCTTCAGAAGTTTTAAACAGAATCTCCACATGCCCATTATCATGCAATTCACATTCTGTTTTTCATTTGTCTCTTGAATTTATACTGTGTGACAGGATGAAACCACCACTTGTACATGAGAAATTGAAACAGATCTGAGAGAAATTACCTGTGCTCCCTCATTTGTGTTTGCAGATGAGTGTCCAAACTGTGGAGCAGTGGGGTGAAGGTAGACCAGCAGGGGTGAAGGGTACCGAGGAAAGAGGGAATGTGATTGCCAGACAGGGATTAAGATGAGAATTTCACATAATGTGAACGTGGAATTCCTGCATACCCAAAACATCCAAGGAACTCTAAATAACTTTGAAAGAATGTTGATAAGACCAGCAAAATTCTTCAAGGGGCTTTAGCACATCATTAGGTTGCCACTGAATCCTGCCTTTTCATTTAAGAGTAATTTGGAAGTTCCTGCTTGGCAAAACAGCAGAGGAATGTTAAGGGGAGTTTATGGATGCATGTGAAATGTGGATAGAAAGGCATTGGTAACTTTCCCTTCTCCCACCCATGTGTTTATTGCTGTAACATATTTTTCACAGGAAAGAGTGATAAGACTTTAAGACACAGCACTGAAGTGAGACAAATATTTCCACTCTTTTAATAAGAGCAGTGAAATTTCCAGATATGGTGATCATGGTTCCCACATCCATAGAAAAATGGAACTTTTATTGGATCAAGTGGACTTTATATTGCCCCCCCTTTTTTCCTTATTTTTACTTGGCATCAACTATACTAACCAATGAAAATCAAGCCTGTATGCGACAAGTGTGTTGCAGAGGTAATGTTGCAGAGAGCATGAATGGCAGCCTAGCTGGAAACAAGTCCAGTTTTTCTCTTCCTAATAAAAGAGTCATTTGTCCATGAGGTTACATATGATCCTGAAGTCTTTCTGATTCTACACAATTATTCTAACTTAGTAAGTATGGGTGCTGTACATTGTAAAATCACAGCTGCGCTGTGAGTTTATGAAGACAGTGGGAACTTTGTTCATTGTTTCCAAGATATAATGATTTAGGGCTCATTGGCTGCATTGCCCAGTATTCATGTGGTGCAAATACACAAAATTATATGTTTGATTTTGATAAGTTTTCAAGTAGTGAAACACAAATGGGGTCTGTCTAGTTTACTGAAATCACCAATGTACGTGTTTGGAGAGCTTAATGACTCTGTAGTATGAGGGAGGGTTTTAGAATAAAGAGAGACCAGGAGAAGGGCAGACAAGTGTGGGAAGAGGATTTAACCTTAAGCTGACCTGTTGACATTTTTTAGAGCAAGAAAAATTAGTAGAGTGCTGGTATGTGCTGAAGGTGAACCTCTGTAGGAGAAGCAGGGAATACAAATGGCAAAGACTGCAAGAAGGCAAAAACTAGAAAAATAAAGGGTTGATCAAAACAGTAACAAACGGGTCTCTGACAGGTCTGTGACAAAACGGATCTCTGAAAAAATCCTTCATTTCCTCCATTACTCTTTCCATGACATTGGAGTTTAAATCCTAGGGATTATCTTGCTTGCTTTGGCTTCCAGTGCTTTGCCAATTCTACCACCCAACCTCACCCAAAAAGCTATATATTTCTTTGAAATATCAGCTTAATACTTTCCCTTGCTGTGCTTACATCTTCTTTACACCTTCCAAAGTGCTTTCTTCCTGGGGACCATCTCCATAAATAAACATTTGTCATTTTAGAAACAGTTTTCCCTCAAAAATCCACATCAAAATGCAAAAAAAGTTGAATTACATGCACAAAACCAATATGTATAATTCTAATCATGTCCTCATCAGTTGACACTTAAATCTGGAGACTGGAGACTGGAGCCATGGACAGACAAGACAGAATTTTCTATAAATCTGAGAAAAACTCTAGGTTTGTACAAAAATCTGAAATACACTAGGGATGCTAACCCCCCCCCCCCAAATAACAGAAGCAGTGTCTGTAGCTTTAAGAGACTTATGTCCTCAGTGGGCATTTCTAGGCAAGCACAATAGTACTACCAGCCTTCCAGCTTTGGTTTCTGTCAGTAAAAGGCAGGGGAAGGGGGCAGGACACTTTCCAGGGCTATTTAAGGGAGGAAGGATTCACTGGATTAGACTTGTCAGCAACCCATCAAGTGACTTGATAACATGCAACTTGCATGACTCACTCAGGCCTGGCTCCTTGCTACTGTTCAACATCCACCAACCCATAAAAGCCAGTGTGTTGCAGTGTTTGGAATTTCAGAACAGGAAGACCCAGATCTGAATCCCCATTCTTGGGCCAGCTACATGTTGTCAGTCCAACTTCTCACAGTGTTGTTGTGAGCCTAAAAGGGAGGCAAGGAGAATGCTGTAAGCTGCTTTGGGTCACCATTGTGTAGAAATGTGGGGTATAAAAGAAATGAATAAATAATAAATACAGTTGAAGACAGGGGCAGATAAAAGTGAAAAGTATGCAGACAGAGAGTGATTTCAGCTTAGCATACTTTATTAGATCAGGAACAAGACAACTTTAGCCGGCTTGCAGGCCAGCTTATATTCCCCGTGAAACTGCCACCAATAACACCCCCCCCCACTTCCCAATAGGTTATTTACAGTGGCCGAGAGTTCCATAGGCTCTCGGCCGGGAACCTAGCCCACTGATTAGTGTGGGCTAGGATCCGCATAGTCCATTGTCTCTTTGAGCGAAGCGCGACGTTTGCGCTTGACCACGTGGAGCCCAAGCTGGCCACGCGGTCTGAAATGAGTATATTACAAAAAAGTTGGTTGGTGGGAAGGAGAAAAGGAAGTAGGGAATGGTGAGTATATGGGGGATGCTGGAAGGAGGAAAAGAGGAAATCGTATTGGAAGGGGGATACAGGGATACAGGGGAAAGTGCAAGTCTGTGCAGGTTTCCCACTGTACAAATTATCAGTAGCAATTTTTTGTCAGCGATAATGAAATGTAAAAGGAGATAATATAGGGTTGTTTCAGTGTGATGTCACTTGTGGTCAGTTGGCCATTAAAGCAATATAATTTAAGAAGTAAGACTAGGCTCTGGGAAACCCAGGTTCATATTCTGCCACAAATCTTCCTTAGGTGACCTTCAACCCATCACTCACTCTCAGCCTAATTTTCCTCACATGGTTATTATGAGGATAAAGGAGCCATTAGCTCCTTGGATGGACCGATTGGATTAAGATGTGCTAGACAGACAGAGGATGCTGTGAACCTCATGGTGGGCAGGTTCAGCTGCAAACATGTGCTTGACTATTGTGACCTCCCACAGGCCTAAACCTTGGACGTGACTGCCTCACCAGGGCTGGACTCAGGCAGCTGGTGGGCAGTGGTGGCATGGCATGTTTGTGGAGAAATGGATGGGACTGCTGTTGAGTAGCAGTATGGTAGCTCCAGGGGTCGTTTCGTAGAAAAAGAGCTAGGGGAACTCATTAGCATAACTCATTAGAATATGCCACACACCCCTGACATCACCGGAAGTGTGTCATAAGGCCACACCCCCTGCCATGACCGGAAGTGTGCCATAAGGCCACACCCACCACTCAGTTAGTCTTAGTCTTAAAGGTTAGTCTTAAAGGTGCTATTTGTTAGTCTTAAAGGTGCTATTTGAACTCTTGGACTATTTTGCAGCAGCAACAGACTAACACAGCTACCTCGGGGAAGCTCCGGGATGGGGCTGGGAGTCCTTGCGGAGGCCACGTGGAGTGCTTCTTCCTCCTTCTGCAACAGAATGAGACTGGAAGAAGGGGGCGGCCGGAAGAAGGGGCGGGGCTTCGTTGTGTGCCCCGCCCCCTGCACCTCACCCGGGGGAACTGTGATCCCCCGGGATCCCCCCCAAAATGACCTCTGGGTAGCTCTATGGGGGGGTAGATGCAGTGGGCCAGTGATAAGTGGCAGCAGCACAGTGGGTCTGCAGGGGAGGTGAGTGGCAGGGGGCAGTCAAATGTGTAATTTGTTAAAACAGAGTGATTTTGCACTGTTATATAAGGGTTGTCAGGCACAGCCTGGAGACCAGTAGCCCTTGCCAGTGATGTATTAATGTCATCAGTGACATGCTGATGTCACTCCCTGCACATCCAAAAGTGAGGTCAGAGTGTTGTCGGGGACACTCCAGCATTTGGGCAACAATGTTATGGTTTTGCTATGAGTTTTTACGGAATGCTAGCGCATCCACTTACAGTTTAAACCAGAAGTGACATGGGCTTGCTGGCACAATGCTGACGTAACAGGCCTTTCCTCTCCCCCCCCCTCCCAGTTTCTCCGGCTGGTTAATGAAACACTGGCAGGCATCAAAGGGAATTGCTAGAAGGAAACTGAAGCATGCTAAATGAATGTTGTACCTAGTGTTGTACCATGCTACATGACAGGAGTGTCATACGAAAATATATACCGTGAAAAATTACCATGAAACATTTGTGACTATATTATTACAAATTCTTCACATATTATCTCATATCAAATTCTTATACACATATCCATAGTAACATCCTAAGTAAGTCAATCAATGTTTGACATATTGATTTCTTAATTAAAGTCAAATTGCTTTGTGTTGTTAGAAACTAATCCTTTTAATGTCCCCATCATAGGCTTCTAAATTCAATGAGACTTGGCTGTGTATTTCTTCATAAAGTAGATAGTAGACAGATGAAAGGACACCTCTGTTCTGTCTGACGGAGCCTGCCAGCCTATATCTGTTTCCTTCACAAACCTTTTCAAAGCTGGAACAGAATTTTGTCCTACATGTCCATTTTCCAAGTGTCTATTCAAAAATTCTTGCAAGCACAAAGAACAAAAATATAATGCCCACACTGACAAACTGTGTGGGGCCCCTCCTGTGCGGCCAAACATTCTGTCAAGTGTCAGCTCCTTGCCCGTGCCTGGCAAGCAAGGAATGAACTGGTTCAGTGGGTGTTCAAGCATCCCTAGATGGAAAGGTGGAACTAGCTTTTACAACACCATTCATCCCTAAAAGCAACAGCAATCTTTCAAACTGCTTCTTTCCAGGCACATGGCGGAAAAGATAGGCTATCATTATCTCTGGCCAGATTCAAAATGTTCTTCCTTCCTCAGATAGATACGCAGCCTTCCAAGGAGAACTGTGACCACAGACTACTGATCGGAAAGGAATGATCCATATTTCTGAATGAAGTATATTGTCAGTGTTAGTTCTTCTCCATTTAGCAAGACAGCATATGTCTCATTACAGTATTTTGCATAGAGAACAAAGTTTGATACTTCTGAAGAAGTGTCTGTGTTCATACAAAAGCGTAGACCTTGAATAAAATTTAGTTGGTCTTAAGGGTGCCACTGGACTCAAACTTTGTTCTGCTGATTCAGACCAACATGGCTACCCACCTGAAAGTGGGCAGCATATTTTGCATAGGTCTTTGTTGTTGTGGTTGCTGTATCAATTTGGTCATCTAGGTCAACATTCATCTTGGGATCAACTAACCTTCCTGAATATTTCTCCTCCTGACTCCATTATAGTTGACAAATCCTGAGCCAGATATTGGTGATTAATTCCCAGCTCTGTGACCATACTGCTAAATTTCTTTTCTTTCAATTACCATTAGTTCATGAGGCCATGCACTTTCCCTCTTGTACAACGTCTCTGTCTTTATAGTTATTAACAGGGCCTCTTAGCCTAGTGGTATCAGCAACTTCTGACATAGATACACATATACTCTTCTTGACAAGGTCATTAAGAAAGGTATTACAATGATTGCACCCTTAAGGTAGTTGTTCAGTTATTGGTATCTGTCACAGACAATATCCTTTGAGGGGAGATCCAACAGTTGGAACTAAGGACACCCTGGTAAAACCTGTTTCCGATAATCTGTATCTGTTGAAAGCCTCTTTTAGCCACTCAAAGGAAATATACTCCTTATGAACATATTCTCAGACAGAAAAGGCAGGTCCTGGGCATTCTTTTTCATTTATTGGAACACTGCAGTAAAAAGAGGTGACAAGCATGATTTGGGGTTGGCAAGCAAGTTCAAGTATTCTTAGCACCAGTCTGGGTTTCCCCTTTTTGTAGGATAAAGAAGCAGCCTTCAATAACATGGCAACATGAGTTGATTCCAAGTTCAAGTTCAAGTTAGCCTTTATTGGCATAAATTGTCGATGAAGATTATACAATTTAAGAGCAGATTAAAAACACACCTATAAAAATACTATGTATCTAGATTGTACAATTTAGGAGCAGATTAAAACACACCTATGAAAATACTATGTCTCCGGGATCCTTTGGCGCAGCTTTAAAGCGGAGCGAAGAAACTTGGCTACTTTCTCAGTGATGTCAGAAGTCATTTAATAGTCGGTGTACTTTAAGTGCATCAGGGCAATCCATCATGCTACTTAAAGTAGAATGTAAATATATATACCTTAGATTCACATACAGGTGACCAGGGGTCATTTCCTGCAGGAGCGCACAGGAGCGGAGCTCTGGCAGTAAAGAGCCCAGGGGGTGGGCATATGCAACAAGTCCCACCCCCTGCTCCCAGCAGCCGTCAGTCAGAGCAAGAAGCAGCCAGGTAAGTTGCAGAGCCCCCCCCAGTCCAAAACAGTCCAGTGGCACCTTTAAGACCAAGTTTTATTCAGGTACGAGCTCTCCCTTCTCTGTGAGGACAGAACTGCACATTCCCCGCCCCCAATAGCTAGCAATCCAAAACAGTCCAGTGGAGCCTGAGCAGTGGGTGTTTCCTTCTGACACACTTCCAATGATGTGTATGTGTGGCATATGCAAAAAAGTTATGCTAATGAGCAGGGGTCATTTCGTAGAAAAAGAGGTGCAGGAGCTCATTAGCATAACTCATTAGCATAACTTATTTGCATATGCCACACCCCCTGACATCACCAGGAAGTGTGTCAGAAGGCAACACCCACCGCTCAGGCTCCACTAGACTGTTTTGGATTGCTAGCTATTGGGGGGGGGGGCCTGCAGATCTGTCCTCGCAGAGGAGGGAGAG
>NW_015170909.1:72449-87501 GCF_001447785.1 Gekko japonicus | reverse complement strand
CACTTCTTTTTCTATGAAATGACCCCTGCAGGTGACAATGCAGAAGGACATGAGCAATTGTCTCAACACATTTTTTTTTTTTTTGCAGGAGCAGTATCTGGCTGAGATATCTTGTTAAATCTGCCATATAAAATGGCAGAAGGCACAGCATTGCATCTGGCCAGAGTAAACACTCTCTGTTGTTGTGGGACTTGCAGGAAAGATAAATATGAGGCCATCTTCCCTGTGGTAAGGGGGATCTCAAAACTCAAGGGGGAGTTTAAGTCTAATTTGTTCCACTGAGAAATGCAGCCTCAATGGATCTTGAGTCTTGGACAAACATCTGGACTTTTGAGTTGAACACAGATACTCTGGTCTCTGCTGCAAATATTGTGCTTTGCCCTAAAATGTAGTCTGGGTCACAGTGTCAAGAAAATCTGTCAAAGTTCACAATGGAAACTTCTGGTTGACTTCTATCCATCACATGTCATTTCAGATGTTTCTGAAAGACATGGGATTTCAGTAAGGGACAGGGTAGACTTACAGTGAGTGCAACTGTATTCATTTATGTTAATTGATGCCACCCTTTCCTCCCCAGTGGGTACCCAAAGTGGTTTACATCATTCTCTTTTCCTTCATGTTATCCTTACAGCAACTCTGTGAAGTACGCTAGGCTGAGAGTCACCCACAGTCACCCAGCAAGCTTTGATGGCAGAGTGGGGATTTGAATCTGGGTCTTCCAGATCCTAGAGCCATGCTGGCTGTCTCATAACTTAACCATCTCTTAAGTAGGTCTCCACTTTGCAAGCCAGACACGACTCAAGTCCCTTTAAATTTCATGATGCAATGACTGAGGAGGCAGCTACAGTTCCACCTACCCATAAATAGCATTTTGCATTTTGCAGATGAAAATAGGGGCATGTTTGTAACATCCCAGTCTCATATCAAGAATCTGTTTATGAGTCCATGTTCTTAACTGTTTTACATTGCTGACAGCTCTTCATTATGGGCTATATTTACCCTACGATAGCCCACTCCACCATTGATTTAAAGCCAAAATGGTGATGGCTTGTTCTATTACAGATGCAAGGGGGAGGGAACCCACAGTTGGTTTCCAGCATGTTTGCAATGGTTTGAAGTAATGCCTCAGCAATTCAGTGTGTGAAATGGTAGTTTATGCATTACATGTTGCCTTTCTGTTCATGTGCAAGCATTTATCTTACATGCATGTTAGAGACAAGATGTGTCTGCCTTTGCACTCAGAGACCTGAATTTCTAGGGATTCTGGGCCACAAGCTTAACTTGAAGAATGACAACCTTACTGACTTATACTAACACATTTTGGCAAAACATTCTCCAAAGGGCAAAAATAGGGACAGCGATATAACAGGATGGGATTTGAGAAATGCAACAGTCCAGCCCAGCTGGGAAATGGCAAAACAGCCATTTGAAGGACTTGAAAGTGTGTGTGGCAGCCAGCTCCATACCCTTCCCATGGTGGCTATGGGGGAGTATCCTGAGGGATGCTTCACTTGCAGCCACCCCACAGATTAAAGCCACAGGAATACCATGAGTTGTGCTTGCAATAAGCATGAGGATGTGTGAATGTTCCCTTTTAATTCAGGGGCTTTCTGTATTTAATGTGGTGGTGGTGGTGGGGGGCAATCCTTGTATGGAAGCAGCCATGGACTTGCCTAATTTTTCTGCCCTCAGTCTACCTTGTGCAGTGCTGAAAATCCAGTCTTGCCAAGTTTGTGGTCCATATACAATTTTGGTTGGCACTTTAATTTAATGAATACAGCACAAAGGAAGATTTCCATCCCTGGTTTCTGTCCCTGTTTCACCATTCTCTGGGATTCTTCCTTTACTTGCTTTGTAAGGACCAATCCACATAGGTAAACTGGTCATTTTTTCTCTCCATCTGTTCCTTGGGAAATCCCCAGGATATGAATGACGGTACTAATCTACTTCCACGACTACAATGAGTGAAAAAGGTTACCGTGACTGTAAAAAAGAAAGAAAGTGGAAACGGCTGTTAGCCCTATGAATTGTATCTGCTTATAGTATAGGACTCACACTGAATTTTCCTCACATAAACTCTAATGTAAATATTTGTGAATGTGGAAAAAACCATACTGGAAAGCTATGTTTTTAGATACAGAAGTTCTTAGTTTCAATTCCTAGCATCTCCAGCTGAAGTATCTCAGCTATCAGGTTCAACAGACAATCTGGAAAGCAGCTGCCAGTCACAGTTGGTAATACTGGGCTAACAGTGCAGTCTTAGAAAGAGAGACACCCTGCCAAACCCATTGACTTCAGTGGACTTAAAAGTGACACCGTGCTTAGGACTGCATTGTAAGTGGACTATTGGCTTGATAAAAGCCAGTCAGTGCATGGGGGGGGGGGATGCCCAGATGGCTTGTGTGAACCAGCCCTTAAAGTAGACTGCACTGATGTTTCTAATTTCCTGTTGAAATAATTATTTCCTGCATCATATTAGGTTAGATATAAATGTGTGGTCCCTTGGTGTGGCAAGGAAACTTGGTGACAGAAGGATTTGCAATCATTCTTTAATGAGCACAGAACTTGGAAATCGAAATGTCAGGTCACTTTTGCATGGTTGTTTGCAAGCAAGCTGCCTGGTACCATCCTTTGCAGTTCCAGGATAAAGTTATAGTGGCATGCAGTGCAAGGTTGCCAAGACATAACACTTCTTCACAAGCTGAGACCATCTGCTGTGCTTTCAAGTTTATGGCTGTCAGTAAATGGCTTTCAGGGCTATATTTTATAGTCTGATTTTCACTATTTGATTATTCTTTGTGATTTTTAATACAACATTCAGTTTTGTCAGTTGATTGGAGAGCTCTTATTAGTTGAAAAGAAACGAATGAAAGGAATGAATAATTAATTTCTGAATACTCTGCTTTCCTGTGCAACTAGGATTTTTTTTGGCTGAAGTCAGCAATATATATTAGAGTGATCTTGGCTCTGTGAGAAGATAATAAGATGGATATTCAAAGGAAATATTTAATAATAATACTTCCTTGCATGTTTGGAGGTTCTATGATTTTCTGCAGAAAGAGGAAATCAAAATGACTAATCTCTTGAATCTGTGGGGTATTCAAAACCCAGCAGAGTTCTGTGACTTCACAGGAGACATAGATAAATGTCTTTTATGGCTTTCGCTTCCCTTGCTTGTACCTTTAGCTTCACTTATTTGGTCCTTTAAGTCGTTTACTTGGGATGTTCCAGAAAATTAAATGCAGATAGGGTTGCCAGGTCCATCTTTGCCCCCAGTGGAGGACTTTGGGGGGCGTTCCTGGAGGGGGTGGGGCATCCCCAACATGATGATGTCATGTTGGACATCCCAGCTCCAAGCCCCACTCCTGCAAGGCCCTTTCACTCTGGCTGCCTGCACTTAAAGGGTTCACTTTAAGTGCAGGCAGCTGGAGGGCCCCAAGCACCGGATCTCTGAGTGGAGATTGGGCACGCAGGGCCCTTTCGCCCTGGCTGCCTGCAATAAAGGGTTTCTTTTAAGTGCAGGCAGCTGGAGGGCCCCAAGCGCCGGATCTCTGAGTGGAGATTGGGCACGCAGGGCCCTTTCGCCCTGGCTGCCTGCACTTAAAGGGTTTCTTTTAAGTGCAGGCAGCTGGAGGGCTCCGCGCACCTGATCATCGAGTGGCAATGCTGCTCAAAGATTGGACGCGGGTCCGCAGCTGCCCCTCTCCCTCCTCTCTCTCAAGAGAGAAGGGAGTGGGGTAGCTGCAAGTGTTGGGGCTTGGTGGCGGGTAACCCCTGCCAATCCGGGGGATCTGGCAACCCTAAATGCAGAAGTGTGTGTGGTTCTTCAGTTGCAGCACTTTATTCCCTGTTACCAGCCAGCCTTCTTCCTGAAATGGGCTTGCCAAGGCCAGCACATGCTAGGTTGCCCATTCTTCACTGAAGGAGGCCTGAAGCCAAAACCATGTTTCCAATTACTGTACTAGCATTTGGAAGGGTTTAGGCCTACCCATTTCTGATCACCACAGCTAGGCAGCGTCCAGCTGCCCAGTAGTTATACGGCAGCCCCTGCTCCCCTCAGACCGCTTTTGGTGACTTCCTGTGGTAATTTATTAGAACCACGTGATACCATTTCAGGAAAATATAGAACAATTATGTTATCTGTACATCAGTCTTTCTCTCTAATGGTAGCAGTATGTATGTGTGAGAAAGTGAACTTCCTAGAAAGCTGCCAGTCTGGAATGGTAATTAATAGGCAGCATTAAATCTCTCCTGGACAAGGAATGCGAATTAAAAAACAACAACAAAACACCCAAACATTAGCCTGGTTTTAATCTGCTAAGGGAAACAGCTTTCATGCCTGAGCCACTGTCACAGCTTGGTATTCATTCAATTAAACCCATGCTTGTCTCAAGCAATGAGGACTTGGAGGACAAGATCAGGGCACGGACTAATGAAAGTCCCAGAAGAACAAGGACATTAGACAGGAGCTGTTACAAGACAGGAAGCACATAATCTGTTTTAAAATTCTCTCTTAAATTTGTATTAGATTACCTTGGCCTGTATCAGGTGCTGGGTACAGTTTTGCTCATGGAAATATTTGGTCAGCATATAGAAGAAAAACGATTTTGGGGGAAATTTAATTTCTGATTTGAGGGGCAGTGCACTCCCAGGAAAAGTGTGAGGAGGGGATCAGAGGTCTGCAGTGGAAGGGTCGAAGTGGCAAAAAATTGCCCTCTTGTGCATGTGGAGGTGATTGATGGGATCCGACCCAATATACTGTTGGATGAAAGAGAAGGAGAAAGCCTGCAGTGGAAAAAATGTGTGGCTTTCCAAATCAAGGGATGGAGACAAAATAATTTAGTTATTTCTTTTTGCCTGTATCAGAATTTCATTTGAGTGGAGTTGTTATGTGCTGTATTTTATAATCATGATATCTGTGGACTTTTGTGGGTTTTTTTTTTGTCTGCCAGTAAAACTCATCCAGTTTTGTCAGATTTCACTTTAGCTGGTTCTGACACATCAAACACTGACTAGCTTTGAAGGGACTGCAAGATGACCAGAATCTTTTTTCATAATGCCAGACTTGTCAGATCAGTAACATTAGCGTGGAACAAGAAGAGCAGTTTTCCCTTGGAGGAGAACCGTATGCTGTTGAGAAGTCATCTTGCCTGTAGTCATCTTTTGAATCGCTCACTATGGTCTGGATTATTTTATGTCCAGTTGGAAAAAGCTCTCTTGATTTCTCATGTCCTGTTTTTCAGTCTGTGTCCCCCCCTCCCCCAAGTGCTTTTAAAACTCTGAATCCTCTGAGATATTGTGGAGGGGTCATGGCTCAGTGGTAATGCCTGAGTTTTACATGCAGAAGGTTTCTAGTTAAACCCTTGGCATCTTCCAGCTAAGGGCAATTCTAAATCTAGCATAATGTTTACTAAGAGATCCATTTTACACTGCTTCTAGACCACATTCCTACATGGGTGAAAATGCATGAGCTTGTAACTCACCACGATGGGCATGTAAATGAAAGTTGGTTGTCTGCATTATCAGACAAAGTGATGGGAAGAAGCTTTCTGCTCTCCCACACCTGACCAGGGATGTTATAACACCTGCCAGTTTAGTTCACATCTTGCTTGCCAGTTGCAAGTAGGAAGTCAGTTGTTGGATGAGACATTTGGATGCTGTTGAACAAGTTTGGATGTGTCAGTTTGCGAGATTCTGCATAGGTGCTAAGATGCTTGCCACAGTACTGTGCTTGTGATGAGCTTTGCAAAGAAACATTGAGATTAACAGATCAGGAGCTTGCCTTGAAGGAGTTTGAACAAGGTGCATTTGCTTGGTGAGCACACCCATGGCAAAATTTTCATCCATATTTAGGGTTGTCAGGTCCCTTTGTCGTGCCAGTGGGGGGGATTTGGGGGGCATTCTGGGACATTGCCAATGTAATGAAAGAGACGTCATTGCGTCAGTGATGTTGTGTGGCAGTGCTCTGGTTTAAGAGCAAAACTCTATGGTTTTAGGCCAAATTTACCATAGAGTTTTGCCCTCAAACCATAGCGTCATGCACAACATCCGCAATATGATGACGTCACTTCTGGGTGATGTCATCGTGTTGGGGACATGACACCTGGACATGGCTGTTTGGGGGTGGGTTTTCCCCAACTGGCCAGCTGGCTAGTGATGGGCAGAAGCCCCCAAAAGTGGGGAGACTCTCACTGGGACCTGGGGACTCGCACCCTATCCATATTGGACTTCCTTTCATGGCTGGGAAAGGAGAGGTTGTTTGTGGTTCCATTGGTCAAAATTATTTATTTATAGATTGCCTTTCTCCCTGAGACTGAGGTGGATTACATAATGTAAATTAGTACAATCAATAGAATTAGGAGACATCTAATAAACAATGTAATAGGACTAGGATTGCACAAATCTGAAAGAAGGCAATATTATTAAACTTAACATTAAACATTGCAAGACATGTTGTTACATAAGTAGAAATGTAAAGCAGTGAGAGCAAGATAAAAACATACCACAACAGATAATGCATATTAGTAGTATGGTCCACAGTTCCATTCTCTTTATTGAAACATCTTCCTGAATTATTCTGTTACAGTGCACCCTAATGAATAGTTCTTTTCTACATAGTTCATGGAAAGCCAAAAAGTATGACAGCCTTCCTGACCTTCTCAGGAAGTCCATCCCAAAGGGTGGGGGTCACTACAGAGATTGCATGTGTATGGGCATCAATTGATCTTGCCCATTTGCAGGGTGACAGCTATAGAAGGCCCTGTTCAGTTAAGCATAAGAACATAAGAACATAAGATATGCCAATGTTGGATCAGGCCAAAGGCCCATCCAGTCCAACACTCTGTATCACACAGTGGCCAGAAATACCAGTGCCATCAGGAGGTCCACCAGTGGGGCCAGGACATTAGAAGCCCTCCCACTGTTGACCCCCCCAAGCATCAAGAGGACAGAGCATCACTTGCCCCAGAGTCCCTATCTATACCTTGTGGCTAATAGCCACTGATGGACCTCTGCTCCATATGCTTATCTAATTCCCTTTTGAAGCTGTCCATGCTTGTAGCCGCCACCACAATAAGCAATATTGTCATGGCAAGGCTTAGGAGCAGAGATGGTCCTGCAGATGTGAGAGTCCAAGGTTATGAAGGGCTTTGTAATGTGAAATTGAACCCATTAACCAATGGGCAGCCAATGCAGTGTGGGTGTGAAGCATGGGTGTGGTATGCATATACCACCTAGTTCCTAATAATAACAATTGCAGCATTCTGGACTATCTGGCATTTCCAAGTTGATTTAAAGGGAGACATACACAGAGTGCATTATGGTAGTCAAGTCTTGATGTTATTGTGGAGTGGATCCAGGTGGGCAAATAAGCAGAGTCAAGGGCCATTGTGCAAGCTAAACTACGTTGGAAGAAAGTGGTTTTCGAGGCTGCATTAATTTACTTCTCCAGTAGTAATGTTGGGACCAGTATAACCCCTGAGCTATTGACCGAGTCAGCAAGGGCCAGCTTCAAAGCTCCCTTCAAAGGTAGAAAGCTTAATATCCTTCAAGATCTCTGCCTTCCCAACCAGCATTACCTTGTCAGTGTTCAGTTTTAATTTGTTTAACTACATATAACTGCCATTTCAACCACAATAGTTAGGCAGTAGGTCAAGACTACTACTGCATCCCCTGAAGATCTGGATAAGGAGGGACAGAGTTCAAGGTCTCTTTGGGCCTCTTAAGCCCATGTGTGTGGGTGAGACAGAGACCCACCCATGTTATGACTGACTTTCTCGGGCCAAAAGAAGGCCATGTGGCCATTTTCATTTGTGAAAATAGCAAGATAGGAAAATTCTCTAGCACCACAGTTCCAATCTATATTGGGCCTTCTTTCATAGGTGCATTTTAGAGCCAGATTACAAATTTGCAATTCCAGTAGGGTTGCCATCTCCCCAATGGGGGTGGGGTTTCCCCTGCTTTTGGGTCCCACAATCTGCCACGGCCCAGCTGGCTGGCAGGGAGAGCCCCACTCCCAAGCAGCCCCATCCGTGCCAACGTGCCTGGCATGATGATGTCACCCAGAGATGACATCATCAAGCAGGGCACGTTGTGGGGGGGATGCTCTAGTATTTGAGAAAAAACTCTGTGGTTACCATAGAGTTTTCTCAAAATGCTAGAGTGTCCCCCTGCAACATGCCCTGTGCGATGACATCACCTCTGAGTTATGTTGTCGTGTGCATGCCGAAGACGCCTGGAGGAAGAGAGGACACCCCCCCCTGCTGGAATAAAGTAAAGACCTGGTAACCCTAAATTCCAATTTTGCAACTCCTTTGTTATGTATAGTTTGGTTCCTCAGATTAATGATATTTCTCAGTGGCTTTGTTCTTCCCTAATTTGAATGAGGCCTCCCGCTCAAAGTTCAACATTATGCTTTACAGTACACTCATTTGGGAACATAAGATGTTAATGTTGAACCTTGTGAGTACATGTCTCAATATACTAATCATACCTAAAACCTTCCATCATCTCCCTTATAGCTATACAGAGGACAATTCTTATCTTCTGAAATGTAAAACAAGCCCCAATACTGCTTTTGGTTGGCTACTTGGCCCATGACAGTTTCATACCCAGGGTAACGATTTGCCTTCCATTTTCAAAAGAAATCAGACCTACTTCTGAGCCGTGTACAATTTTCATGCTGCTCACATTTTTCTTCTATTGATTTCCAGTGCCAGGATCCTGTTTTATTGGAAGTATCTTCCCTACCAATTGCAAAATGTCAGCTCAGTTTACAAAATATCGCATCCTCTCCATCACTGGATTGTATTCAATTAAGTGCCTCACCCCCGCCAATGTTAAAAGTGCAGAGCTTGCCAGGAAAAAAAAGTAATACAGTACAGGATGCGACTTTTGTTGATGCCTCGTGTTTCACCCAAATGAGATAGATTAAGACAACTGTCACTGTTTGCAACAGCTGACAAGAATTGAAGCTGGCTGAGCATAGCGTTCATGTTTGACTTGATGTCAGACTTTCATAGCGTAAATATATTTACACCACAATCCTAAACATGTTCACTTAGAAGTCCCATTGACTTCAATGACACTTACTCCTAGGTAAACTCATGTGAAGGATCAGGTAGTAAGTTATGTAAAATCCCTCTGCCTGAGGCTCTGGAAAGCTGCTGCCACTCAGAGCAAATGAAACTGACCTCAACAGACCAGTGGTCTGACTCAGTATAAAGCAATTTCATATATGTTATGGGTTACCAGACTGGCAGCTCATGTTCCAAGCTGCCTATTTCTGAAATTCAACATCATTAGTCTGGACAGTCCATTCTACCGCTGTTTCATCTGCATGTTTAGAGTCCTCTCCACATATAACTTGTATGCATACGTAAAATACCTTCAAGCAGGGGCATAGCCAGGATTTTTTGGCTTGTGGGGCATATTTTTCCTTGTGGGGCAGCCATTACATGTCTGTCCATACACAACTGTACAACTGACATGCTCTTACTAATACTTTTTCAAGAGGTATGATTTCATTACTGAACAAATAATGCAATTTCTTCAAGTTACCTCTTTAATACAGAAAGCTTATTCTGAAACATCCCTCCCTCAATTACACGTCCCTGTTTGATCAAATAAAAACCTGGACTTTTGGTTCTTTAAAAACAACAGCAATGAATTGTTGTAGCTGTTCAACTTGTAACTCTTTACACTAACCTCCCCTTTTAAAGAGGTATGAATAATTATTGAACAAATAATGCAGTTTCTTCAAGTTATCTCATTAATGCAGAATCATATTCTGAAACATCCCTTTCTCAATTGAACCTCCCTTTTTTTACATACAATATCCTGGCCCTGGGCTGGTGACCCACCCCATGGCGAGGCCCGAAGTGGCATGCTTGTCAGTAGCCGAGGAAGGGGCCATGGGACTGCAGTGCTGTGGGAGCCACATTGTTCCTGTGGCCTGCATCAGGACACTGAAGCTGTCCGAGTTGTGCCTCCCTTGGGAGAGTGGCAACTCACCTCGAGGGGGCCTGCATCCAGAGTCCTGACAGTGGGAACAGGCCTGGCAGTGGGGGTCCCCGAGGCAGCCACCGGGCCTGCAGAGGCAGGCAGAGCAGTGGGGACATGCCCAGCAACATCCACACGGGCCGCGGCCAAGCTTGGCATTCCACCAGGTTCCTGTACAAATCTATGGTATGGCCTCATTTGGGATGCTGTGTACAGTTCTGGTCACTGCATCTCAAAAAAAGATACTACAGCATTGGAAAAGGTGCAGAAAATGGCAACTAAAATGATTAAGAGGATGGAACACCTTCCCTATGAAGAAAGGTCAAAGAGGTTAGGGCTCTTTAGCTTGGAGAAATGACAGTTGAGGTGTGACATGATAAAGGTTTACGAAATTATGCATAGGATAGAGAAGGCAGAGAAAGAAGTACTTTAATCCCTTTCTCACAGTACAAGAACTCATGGACACTCAATGAAATTAATGAGCACTAGGCTTAGAACAGATGAAAAGAAGTACTTCTTCACCCAAAGAGTAATTAACACATGGAATTCACTGCTGCAGGAGGTGGCGGTGGCTACAAGCTTAGAAAGCTACAAGAAGGGATTGGATTAACATATGTGCCCATCATTGCCAATTAGCCACAAGGTATAGATGGAACACTATGTCTGGGACAGTGATGCTCTGTATTCTTGGTGCTTGGTGTAAGCCCACACGCCTGCTATGGTGTTTTTATGAACTGAGTTACTGTACCTGATGAAGTGTGCCATCGCTGTACCTGATGAAGTGTGCCAATGACAGACTGTGCCAGAAACTGACATGCTGTGAGCGCCCAATAGGGATACTTACCAAAGACTGTGTTCCTGTAATGGTGGTTTTTCCTGAGGTGTTCCCATGTCCAGCAAACGCCATTTCGTTCTAAGCACATGGCCACAGCAAGCAGCAGACTCCATTTCGTTCCAAGCACATGGTCACAGAAAGCAGCAAACGCCATTTCAGAACAACCGCATGGTAACTTACCTCCTGGGGGCCCCCTCCCCCTCGCACCAACGGACAGCACGTACTCACAAAGACCCTATTCAACCTGGCTGCATGGACATGAGTCATCCATCTACATACGAATACCCCTAGCCCAGGTGTCTTGATTGAGTTAGCCACTAGCTCTCAAATTGCCCACCATACCCCAGGCCCTCCCAGAGAAATACAGTAGCCAATCCCTGACCTTTTGGCTATGACCGAACACAGCATCACAAGGGGAGGTCTCCTGGCCCCAGCCCCTCCTCTGACCCTCTCTGATATAATCAGAAACGCACCTCCAGTTCGGTCTCTTGAGCATTCTACCTGAAACCCCCCAGCGCTCTCAAACTACGCCCTCTATTTAACCTGCTTTACCCTTCAATCCAGCTTTCTATCCCAAATCCTTCCCATCCCTCTCTTTGTTCTAGCAGTGCACAGCTAGAACTTCTTAGCACATGGTCTTAGCTGGTCTGAGTCCATTCACTATTCTTTTCCATTTTCTCCCTATCCTTACCCCTTCGCTTGAAGTTTGGAGCCACGCAGGAGCAGCTAGGTAATTATACCCCAAAGCATCAACCAAAGTTACCTGCAAATTGCAACTGTGCTGAATTATTCTCTCTTTATTTCCTAGTTCTTGTGTGTTGTGATTGTTGTGTGTTATTGTGTGAAGTGAGCCAGTAAACTATAATTATTTTAAGGAAGTCTGCCTCAGTCTCTTATTGGGAACCTCAGAATCAGTGCCATCCTCTGTAAACCATAGACGGTGAATCCCGATAAACTGTTCCAATTGTTTCTCTTTGAGAGCAATTCGGCTAACATTGGGGGGGCAATAGCTGGAGGGCTTCTGGAGTTCTGGCCCCCCTGGTGGACCTCCTGATGGCACCTGTGTTGGGCTGGATGGGCCATTGGCCTGATCCAACATGGCTTATTTTATGTTCTTAAATGCTCTTTCCTCTCCATCAAATTTCTAGTCCCCATTAGCTCAATGCAGATTGGATTTATATTACTTCAATTGTTGTCAACGCTCCCTCTAAGCTGTGGAGTCTTGTGAGCAAAAATTCTACTTTGTAAGATACTGGCATTAAAGATTTGGTGACTGCATAAAAATTAGTTTGCTCAGGAGCCATCCTTCCTGAGCTAAGATAAAAATGTCTGAGCCAGAGGCTAAAAAACTGTGAGCTAGCTCACACTAACTCAGCTTAGAGGGAACACTGGTGCAAACTCTCCTTTTGAGAGCCCTAGACCTTCCCCCACCCCTCCAACCAACTTTTCATAAAAATGCAATTTTTATGGTTTCTGGGAAGACAGAAAATTGCTAACCCCATTCAAGTCTGTATATGTGTCCATCATTGCCAAGACTGTATAGTCGATAAGGCTGCCATTCCCCCCAGAAAGTACTGCAGGCAGCATAAAGAGAAAGCTATGGCAGCAGCCAGCAGCAATTGATAGACTGATTCCTAGAATTTTACAGTTTTTAAAAGTGCTGAAAATATTAACTTTTCCAGAAATTAAAGTGTGCTAACATGGTTTTTATATGAAATTCAAGCATCTTTAGTTTTTGTTGTTGTTCAGTCGCACAGTCGAGTCCGACTCTTTGCGGCCCCATGGACCACATCATGCCAGGCCCTCCTGTCTTCTGTCGTCCTCCAAAGTTTGCTTAATTTCATGTTCATTGCATCAATATCTTTAGCTATACATATACATAAATAGAGGGAATGTTTAACACAGAAGAATCAAAACAGTGCATGCAAAATGTAAACATATGCTATGTAACTATACATTGTTCAGTTTCTTGGAAAATCTTCAAACAATTCAGGATAGTTTTAGTCAATATTTGCACTCCATCTCAGCTTCACCTCCCTAAATTCAAACCATTTTACTTAAAACTGTACAGAATTTCAGAGAAACCAAAGAAATTTCTTCAAGGAAAATTTAGTTGTTTTTTAATATCTGAATGGCAAAATTTCAGTGCAAAATCTTGAAGTGTTTATGGAATAAGGAAAGATGAGAAAATTAAATTGATCAGAAATGATGGCTTTCAGTAAAAAGTGGGACCAAAATAAGAATTTTCAGAAGGGATATCTAAAGGGACGGGAAGGTTACAGTCAATGTTCCCTCTAAGCTGTGGAGTCTTGTGAGCAAAAATTCTATTTTGTGAGCTACTGGCATTAAAGTTGTGAGCGAGCAATCTGGCTACTGCATTAAGTTAGTTTGCTCTGGAGCCGTCCTTCCTGAGCTAAGACAAAAATGTGTGAGCTGGAGGCTAAAAATCTGTGGGCTAGCTCACACTAACTCAGCTTAGAGGGAACATTGGTTACAGTTTCTCATTTCTGTAATCCTAGTCCTATTGTATTGATTAGTGGAGGTCCATGCCATTTGACTGAACTGTTTCTTTACAATTCTGTAATCCACCTTGAGCCTCAGTGTGAAACATGGGCTGTAGATGAAGAATACAATATACAATACAATTTAAAGTATGTCCAGTGTCAATACAATATGAAGTGTGTCCAGTATTTATTTTTGTTGAAACCATTTGGCAACTCTAGCATACATGACACCATTGTAAGGAACAGACAGGAGCTTTGGAACAGTGAGTACCATCGTGCCACTGATACTTGGATCTACGTCTCATTTTGATTATAGTAGAATGGCAATGGGACTCATACATTCTTTCAGCTTTTGGCAGATTTGGAGACTTGGATGCAAAGCCCCTGGCTGAGAACCAGAGAAAGATGGATGTAATTCTGTTTTATAGAAGGAAAGAGCTATAGAATGTAATAGGACCAAGCTCAGTTTCATCTTTTTGTGCTTTTGAAACCATGGCTCAACAAATAGAGTGACAGGCAAGGGCAATGCTTTGTAAGTGACCTTCTTGTGCCTTGTGCAACAAGTAGAGCTTGATTCCAGCTAGTGCGGATTGGGAATCAAAACACAGCTCCACAAAAATTTGGAAGCTGATGCCTTTGCAACGTGAAGTAATCTGTGGTTTCCATTTGTCGTTTGCCAGCTAAGGGGTGCTTTGCCAGATGTGGCAGTTTTTGGTGAAAGCTTACTGTCTCTCACATATGCATGCTTGGTAACAGCCAGGTTAGATTAATGTAATGCAAATTACAGGAGGTTGCTGTTGAAGACCTCCTGGAAATGACTGTGGGTACAAAACATGGCTGCATGCGTTATCGCTTGGACATGCCACAATGATCAGTTCAAGCCAACGCTACTCCAGCAGCATTTGACTCCCTGTTTATTTTCAGACTCAGTTCAAGGAGCTGGTATTGACTTTCAGAGGCTTAAATAGCTTGGATGATTTCACAGTCTCTAAATGGCCATCTCCACCTGTATCAGCCTAGCCAGGTTCTCAGATCTGTGCAGTAACTGGCATTAGCTAAGGCTCAGCTGGCTGGTAGGATCTGGCAATTTTGGTTTAAAGCCTCTGGCTCCAAATTGAGGAGTTTGTTTCCTCCTGGAGGAGAGGCTGGCAGCATCTCTACAATACTTTGTGGGAAACTTCTCTTTTCCAGAAGATGTTTGAATTGGACTGAAGTGGGACAGTGCATTAGATGGTCACTTGTTGTTTTTACTCCTGTGTCTCTTGAGGTAGTTTTAGGGTTTTTTTTTATAAAAAATGTAGTGTTTTATCTGAGTTTTCCATCTCCTCAAGTATCTTTGAATGGGAATGAGGCTGATAGTCTAAATAAATACACAAATATGGAAATACAAAATTAGGGGGGATACATGGTTCAGTGTTATTTGGGGCAGAAAAGCTTATTTGTATAGCAATTTCAAGGGTTCAAATAGTTTCACATGCTTTATTTTCTTGTAATCCTCATAATAATCGTGTAAAACAGTTCCAGATGGGAAGCTGTGGAGCAGTTTAAAACAAGATCCAATTTACAAAGTAATCAATCCACTTAGAGTGAAAGTGATACAAAACTAAAGAATCAGGTGTTCTGCTTGTTTGCATAGCAGAAAGGTTTTACTATGTCCAAAAGTAGACATTTAAGCAGATTTAATGGCTTATGACATATTTATGTTCCATTATTG
>NW_015170909.1:36678-72086 GCF_001447785.1 Gekko japonicus | reverse complement strand
CTTCACTCCAGTATTGGCTTAAACTAAGTTTCCATCCTCAGGGACTAACCTACTTGTTACTCTCAGACAACTTTCAATCCAAATGGCTGAGAGAAGTTCATAATAAATTATATGAGCTTAGTTTTCCCCCCCAAGCGATTTTGAGTATGCATTGGGATGTAGCAACATCAGCCCTAAAACAGAGAATGATGGATATGGCGAGACAGACAGATCTTGGTAGATGTCCAAAGTTTAGAGCCCCAGATTCTGTCAAATATTGCTTGCAACCCATGTCCTATTTATCACAGCTTGATACTCACAAGTTTAGGAAAACCTTCACATTAGCTAGATGTGAGGCTTTCCCCTCCGCGATGCTTGAGGGCAGATTCAAAAGGATCCCCACTGAATATAGACTTTGTCGATGTGGCTCAGGAGAGATAGAAACTGTTGAGCACATGATGCTAAGATGTAACTGGTATAACAAGATCTGTGACAAATATATTACTCCTCTTATAACAGATATGGTGGGACAATCAGGTGCTGAGCAGTGTAACCGATTGTTAATTGATGGGAACCGGACTATTACCGAAACTGTGGCAAAATTTTGGGTAGCATGCGATTGCATCCAAAATACACAATCAAATATATAATAATAGTTGCCTAATAGTCTCTGTTTTATGTTCTTTTACTTTATTATGCTTAACTGTATTTTTATAGAGTTTTATTTTACTGTCCTAAATTCAGTTATATGAATGTTATGAATGTTATATTTAAGCATGTGTGTTCTATGGCTTGTTGCCGTAATAAATGCCTGACTGACTGATAAAGAATTAATGTGGAACCTGTGCACCAGACCTGGGACAAGAGAACACACAGAGAACTAGAGGCAAGCTCCTAATGTGGAAACAGTCAAAGGGAAGCTGAAACAAGGATTAGGGGATTAAAGCAGCAAAGGTGAGAAATTTAAACTGAGGATTCCTGATTCAAACCTGAGCCTCTTAACTGCTATGATACAATAATGTTCTGGTTTCTTGGACCAGGGACACCATTTCTGATTTCAGTTTGAGAGCTCAAGATTCAACTATGGATGTTAAGTAGGAAGTAAGTTAAATTAGGCAGATGCTGGAAAAAAATAGTTCTTATCCATGTAAGAATGCTGGCAATGGGAAGGGGTGGAGGAACATAAGATCAAAAAAAGAGCCCTGTTTGATCCAGAGTCCTGTCTCATACATTGGCATAGAGGCTGAGGTTGCCTCCTGATATTTGGAGGTATACTGCCTCTGAATGTGGAAGTTCCCTTTAGTCACCATGTCTAGTAGCCACTGATAGGCCAATCCTTTATGAACCTATCCAATTCCCTTTAAAGCTGTTTGCAGCAAATTCCACATTTTAATCTCTCTCTGTGTAAAGTAGTATTTCCTTTTATCTATCCTGAGTCTACTGCCCGTCAACTTCTTTGGATACCCTTAGCTTCTAGTATATTGGGAAAGTGAGAAAAAGTTATCTTTGTCAAACCTTTGTCATGAAGGCCAATTCTTCATGAATATGTCTAATCCCCTTTCA
Source organism: Gekko japonicus (assembly GCF_001447785.1). Classification (NCBI taxonomy): domain Eukaryota; kingdom Metazoa; phylum Chordata; class Lepidosauria; order Squamata; family Gekkonidae; genus Gekko; species Gekko japonicus. Next base: position 70,544 of record NW_015170909.1, on the reverse strand, counting down.
AAGCTGTGTTGGCCTGGGGCCATCACTACATCCTCTGGCGGCGAATTCCACACATTACTCACTAGTTGAGTAAAGAATCACTAATTGAATGAAAATGAAAAAAACCCAACCCATCACCTTGTTCTGCAAGTGGAAAAAAAAGTAATGGCCTACAAAACAGGGACCCTGTCTACATTTGAGGAGGGGGAATCTCTTGAACGAATGCTACTGTCCCTGAGAAATTCATTTTAGTCGAATGCCAATTAACGGTTACAGGCAGAGACAAACAAACCATGTTTTTGTGGCATCTTCAACACTCAAATGTTTATTCTACCAGCTTTCATGATCTTATGTAAAAACTAAAAGCATCTTAGTATCTTTAAGGTGCCACAAGAGTCCTGTTTGTTTTTTGCTGCAGCAGACTAACATAGGTACAAATCAGGCAGAAATGTGTTTCTCTTTGATGCAAAGCAAATGGAAATGACTATTTCAAATGTCCCCAGGGATTGAGGAGGCAGGCTGGTAATTTTGCAGGCCAGTCCCCCCCCCCTTCCGGCCGGCCTGCAGAAAACTCGGCGACCCCTGAGTTTATTTTAGGACATTAAAATATATGTGTGCTTTCATACCAGCTCAAGACCCTTAAAATGTTACATCTATCTTCACCTTTAAATGGAGAACTGAAATTCCTGCCCCGTTAATGATACCATAGTTAGATCTGGAATAGCACAGACATTTGAAAAATATCCCTTTGCTGGTGACTCGGAGACATTTATGCTGCGTCAGCCTGTATTACTATACTATCATTTCTTAGTAATATAAATACTTTATTTGGCTTGCTCTTCAGTTTTCAAAAAGGGACGTGTGAAATGTAGACAAAAAAAGGGTGAGAGTGAAAAGTGCTATTCTGTGCATGGCCTTCCACTATGTCCCACAGTACTTACCTCTTTTAAAATCAGCTCATTTTTACAAGAGGTCAGAGCAGCCACATATAATATTTCTCGGAAGCACTTAAAAAAGAAAAACCCTTTCCTTAGTGTTACTCTAACTAACAGCTTGAAGCCACCCATGAGCTGCAGTCTGGCCCTTGTGCTTCAGCTGACTGTCAAAACCCCCGGACATCCATTTAGGACATAAATTATTATGCTATCAGGGGAATTAATTCACTTGGCTAGATTTTTATGGCCATTTTAGATAAACAGCATGTAGTCATTTTGTTTTATTAGCATTGTGATCCATTTTATTACCCTGTACTAGATAATGATGATAGGAAATGAGGGTACCTGAATAAATTTTAAAATGGATTCAGTCACTGAGAGTGCTTGCCCTTTTGCAAATGGCTTTAGGACTAGTTTGTCATGTCTTGATGCTTTTGCCCCTGTATTTCTACAGCTTGGAGATGAGAGGGAAACAGTAAATATCTTAATATGACTGCCTGAATACTTGCGGTATAGCCAAATGAAACAGGCTTAATCATGTTTTCCATACACCATCCTCTGATAACAGTTATTTCAAGTAACGGTAACAGGTAATTGGATTACCCTTTTCCTGGGAAGGATGTATAAGACAAGTCTGTCCTGAAATGATTATAGTAGTGATAGCTCCCAACTTAGCTGTGCTTTGTCAAACTGTAGACGAATTCATAGAAAATGAAGCCATCAATGAGTATTTGTTGTAATAAACAAGGGGAAGTCTTACAGGGCTCAAATGTGGTATCCCGGTGCACTTGAGCTGTTTGTTGTGACAAACAACAGAAGGTAGTCATTGGGGGAAATCACTTTTTTGTGAAGTTTTAGTGCAACGGGTTGGTTATTTGTGGAAACAGACTGATGGTGGACTAGATGGACCTTGGTTTCACCCATCAAGGTGACTTTTATTTTCTTATGATGGGCATGGTTCTATGGGTTTTTTTTCCCTTCTAGTGTGGTGACTTTCAAACTCCTCCAAGCCCATTTGGCTATACATTTCATTATACCTTTTCTATGCTGATATCTCGTATGTCCTCTAAGAAACTCAGGTTGGTGTTCATGAATGGGTTTATCCCATTCTGCTTTTCTTACAACAGCACTGTGAGGTGGCTTAGGAGGAGAGAAGATGATTGACCAATGGTCACACAGTAAGATTCATAGTTCAAATTGGGATTCAAAGCTGAGTCTTTCCTGTCCAAGAGTGACATTCTAATCCATGGTTATTAAAACTACTGGCTGGAGGGTTTGGCCTGCAGGCCCTTTTCATCTGGCACATGAGATAATAAAAAAGCAAAACATTTTTTTGACCAATCCTGTGCCCGATTACCTGTATGAAATATACTGGGTTCAGACTTGTAGAAGTGATCAGCTCATAGTTTATTAGTGATTCAGCAATGTGTTCCTTTTCTAAATTTTATTGGAATACAGCAGTGAAAAAGATGACAAGCATGGTTGGGGGTGACAAGCAAGTTCAGATTCCACTCACATCAGTCTGTGTTTCTGCTGTTTGTAGGAAAAAGAAATAACTTTCAATAACATGGCAACATTGCTTTGACTCCACATGTTTCCTCTAAAGGATGCAATCCCAATTAGTAGGCACTGATTCTTGGGCAGACATCCAGACCTTGGCTAGAACATAGATACCCCTGCCACAGAAATTATGTTTTCTCCTGAAATGTAGTTTGGGTCACAGAGCTGAGAAAATACTTCAAAGTTCACAGTGAAAACTTCTGCTTGAGGCCTATCTGTCACATCCATCCTCCTCCTCTGTCCCTCATGTTAGGGCTCAGGCCTGTGTCCATTATTCTCAGTTGTGCCTCCACCTAGCCCCCTAAATAGAGATGTCCATCCCATGCAAGCCAATGGATGCCCTCATCCTCCTGCAGAAGTTGTCACCCTTGTGGAGGAGGGTGTATGAAACCTGCATTGTTGCTGGCTGGTCTGGTCTTCACCATGGCTTGCATAACCCAGCTCATACTGACTTAAGCCCTGCCTCCCCTCCCTTATACCAGCCAGGGCATTTTCCTGTGAAAAACTGCTGCCATCCGGCTTCTGGTCCCAGAGGGGTTGGCCTGCTGGGGCCATGGGTTCCAGAGCTGTCCCTGGAGAACCCCCCCCCCCGGGGTATGTTTCCATTCCCAGACAATTTCATTTTGTGCTATTTTACTTTGTAAAACTTTTGGGCTTGCTTTTTCAAGAACAACTTTGGGCAGATGGGCTTTTAACTCTTCCCTTCCCTGCTCCCCCCACTTTTTCACACCATGCCAGATTCACTGGGTTCCCCTAAGTTTTTAACATATGGGGTGAAATACAGTGAGCAGGCATTTTCCAGTGGCAAAATATATGGGGAGGAAAAACAAAAGAGCCCTTCTTCTTCTTATGTCATTCTCATCTTCGAAACATCTCTGACGGCAAGCTTGGTGTAATGGTTAGGAGCACAGACTCTAATCTGGAAGAACCAGGTTTGATTCCCCACTCTTCCACATGCAGCTGGTGTTCCCTTGGGTCAGTCATAAGTTCTCTCAGAGTTGTTCTCTCAAGGGCAGTTCTCAAGAGAGCTCTCTCAGCCCCACCTACTTCACAGGGCGTCTCTTGTGGGGAGGGGAAGGGAAAGCGATTGTAAGCAGTCCGGGCATGTCAGGCTGAATACATTACAGAAGGGCAGGGTATATATCCAATCTCCTCCTCCTTCTTTTGGAAAAGGAAAAGAAAAACTCTTTAAAAATGATAATTGAACTAAAAATAATGTATTGTTTGAAAAATGAAACAACATAGAAGTGTTTCTTGTGTCACTTCAATCTTCTTTCCTGGTTATTCCTCGCACTGTCCACCTTGTCTGAACTATCTCCTTGCCTTTAAGTTTCCTCTGGGCTTTCCCCTTGAACTGAGCAGCGAGAGTGTTGGATAAATAAAATGCTGTGTAAAATGTACTGTTCTGTCCCAAGATTTTTGACAGATGTGTAGCCTTCCTTCCCCTGTCTCATTCCCTTATAATGAGTAGTGGAAAATCTACACCTAGTGAATTTCTCCCTTTTTTTTCTGCAAAGACACAGCAGCCCTGCCCTTGATAGAGCCTGACAATTCTAATTTATAAGACTGAATTTCAAGTATGCTTTCAATTAGGGCTTTTTTTGTAGGAAAAGCCCAGCAGGAACTCATTAGCATAATAGGCCACACCCAACAACAGAAACTCATTAGCATGTCCAGCCACACCCCTGACAGCACAGCTCATTAGCATATTAGGCCACACCCATGCATTACCAGAAGTATGGTCATCCATCCACACCCACCTTTTGCTTCTTATTCTGTTTACCTTGTTTGTTGTCAAAACCCAGGGCTTTTTTTGTAGCAGGAACCCCTTTGCATGTTAGGCCACACACTCCTAATGTAGCCAATCCTAATGAGTTTCTGCTGTTGGGTGTGGCCTATTATGCTAATGAGTTTCTGCTGGGCATGGCCAACTTGGGAGCCAGCTGAAACTCTGTTCCTGTGTGTTCCTGCCCAAAAATAGCCCTGCTTTCAATAAGTAGATACAGTCAAAGTGTTGCTGTAAAAGGAAGCATGCAGTTAAATAAATGAAATTTTATAGTGGTATACCTCCAATGGCCTCTTCTTTTGATACACAGATGTATCACAACATCATTTTCTGTTCTAATAGTCAAATATGGGCTCATCTGTAGGTACTTAAATCTGTGGATCAGGCCCATACTGACTCAAAACAGATAGCTCTGCAAATTTGCCCCCCCCCCTTGCAGAAATATTGGAAAAAAGTTTTGACAAGTACGTTGGAGGGTTTAAATCCCCACCAAACCAAAAGTGATCTCTCTGTATGCTCCTACCTACTCCTCTTTTAGACAGCGATGGCAAATGCAGGAAGCCATGGCAGGTTGATGGTGGAGGCTGGGAGCTGCCTAGAGCTTGCCAGCATCACCAGTGACAAGGAGGAGAAGCCTCAGTGGGCCCCAGCAGAAGAGGATGAGAAGTGCACAGGGCTCATCAGCTGCATTGGCGATGGGGGAAGCCTTGGCAGGCCTGATGGGGAAGCCAGGAGCTGATCAGGGCTTGCTGCTGTCAGGCTCAGTCTGTGGCCCGGGAGCTGACCCACCTGTGGCCATGGTGTCTGGCTTCCCACCAGGGCAGATAGTCCTGGGAGCTGGAGGGAGTTCGTTAAGGAAGAGTTTGCCGTGGGGCCTCAGATAGGCAGGGGACGGGGTTAACGTCACCCCTTAAGTCCCTCCACCGGCATGTGCAGGACACCTCTCATTCTCCCTCACTCTCTCTCACTCTTCATTTCTCTCAGCTCAGTTCTGTCATATGTTTCTCCTCCCCAGCCCCTCTGCATCTCTCTCCTTTTATTCCCCCTTCTCCATTCCCAGCACCACCCATGTTTCCCGACCCCTCTACTCCCAGTCTGGCCCCGCCCCCAGTGATAAGCCCGAACGTCATCTGGGCATTCCGGGTATGGTCGCTAGGACCACTGCCGCCTGGGCTCCTCACCGTGTCTCCCTCCATAACGTCCACACCTCTGCTCGCTGGGGCGAGGTTCTGGGGTGCACGCTCCAGGGGCCGTGCTCTGCCGATGCTACTGCAACTCTCTGGGTCGCCAAAGGTTGTCTCTCCCAGGGCTTTCCACACTGAGGTGCCGGGCTGCAGCTCAATCAGTTGCCATGGCATCATGGTTGCTCCACTCCTCTGCTGGTTCCCGGGTGAGTCGGGCGGTTGGGGCTTCTCTGGGGGGTGGGGTCTACATCCTGTGGCCACCGGACCGGGACAGCTACTGGTGTCAATGGAGGGGGAAAGAAGTTTCAGTGGACCCAGCAGTGAAGGCTGGGAGCTGTGCCAGGGGTAAGGGCTCCCCCTGTGAGTGTCGTGGGTCCCCACATGTAGTTATGATTTTTGTAAAATGGGAGGTTTGGCTGTTTTAGTGACTGCACACACATCTAGCAAGAAACTTTTAATACAAGCCTTTGGCTCACTTCCTGAGACAAGAAAATCCCATTTGAAAACTGCATGATAAACTCTTCTTTTTTAGACAGGAGATTCACTTTCATAATTTTCAAATGCATCAAAATAAGACCAAATGTCAACCTTTGAGTTCTGCATCTAGAAAGGCTTTGAGGGAGAGAAAGTCTTAATCTTTCCTAGTGATCGGAGGCAAACATAGTTTCTTGTAAAGGACATCAGAATTGATTACTGTAATTTTACTTCCTGATACATGAAGTTCTCTAGCGTAAGGTTGTTTTTCTGGTCTCTAATTTGTGCTAGCGGAAGAGAGCTCAGACCAGATGGAAAGAGCTGGCAGTATAAATAGGTAGTCATACAACAGGCATAAAGCAGATAAGAATAAGGGAATGGAGATTGGTATATATACTGTTCCCAAATCATAATACACATCCTTGGTGTAAAGTTCCACAGCCACAAATGGTATATATACTGTTCCCAAATCATAATATACATCCTTGGTGTGAAGTTCCACAGCCATGGATTGCTGTTTGCTTGAGTGCGATTCCTTTTACTGCTCTTTGTATCATTTTCTTATGTATGGGACAATAGCAAAGCATTTTATGTGGCCACTGTGCTATGAACATCAAATAACTCATTGGCTAGTAATGAGGAAGACAGGGGTGCCCTGTTGTCTTACAGAGGCATGAGATGACTTATGAAGATTACTTATACCTACGTTATTACATGAGCACGCACAGAAACACAAGCTGAAGCAATCTGTAAAAAAACCTTACCTATTTAAATTCACTTGCAAGTATTTTGATTTAATTATCTTAATTTGCATTTGTAAATATTCCTTGTTTGTTGTTATTGCTGTTATGTTAATGCATTTTAAAGTAAGTTAAAAGCTCAACTTTATTTGAAAATTGTAAATTGCAAAATTTCTGATTTCAAAAATGAGGTTACACTTCAGCTCACACAAGCCAATCCAATGAAATGAGTTATGACAGTACCCAGTTGACAATAACATAACTTACATCCTCAGCTAGGGTTGCCAGGTCTCACTGGCCACCAGTTGTAGATAGTGGGCAGGGTTGCTAGATCCAGGTTGGGGAGCACCAGGAAATTTGGGGATGGAGCCTGGGAAGAACAGGGACCTTGGGGGAGGGGTGTACAATGCCATGGAGTCCAAAGCGTCCATTTTCCTCCAGGGGGAATGATCTCCAGAGTATCCTTTTTCTTCAGGGGACTTGACTGCTATAGTCTGGAGATGAGCTGTAATTTCAGGGGATCCCCAGATCCCACTTGGAGGCTGTACAATGCATGCTGACACAATGAGACTGTGATAAATTGTGATGCCAATAATCTGCTTGTTTTATCTGAGAGTCAAGTAGGATATCAGGGAGGAGCAAGCCACCTAAGCTCCAAGATCTGGGTTTTAGAGTTTTACAGGTATGGCTAGTGCACATATGATGTCTGCATATGTTAGTTGACCCTATTGAAAAAAGCTGCCCTTGAGGTGTTGGTGTTTGAACTATGATGGCTCATCCACTTTGCCATAATCATCAGGTGATAACGAACATGCATGGCAGACCACTCCTTGAACTCACATTTTGGAACTTGTTCAGAGGGTTAGCTTGTTGCCCTTCGTACTGCTGTCTAAGCTCAAATTATTGAACCAGCTCCCTCCACCCTTTCTATATCCAGCTAAACTACAGTGAAATGCAAAATAAACCAATGACATTATGTGCATTGGGAATGCCCTTTCTTGGTAGCAAAAATATCAATAATGCTTGCTAGCATTACAAATTCCAGATGGATATTTCCCAGTGCAGTGTACACTTCATAGGTTTAATGAGGATCTTATTGGTTTGTCAGTTGTCAAATGCAAAGCTAATGGAACTGCAACTGACAGAAATGATACATATGTATCATTAACAGTCTTCCTTGGTGCATTTTTAATTTGGAAATTGCATGTCCGGTTTTATCACATGGTCAGAAAAGTCCTAACAGAAGCATATATGCAAGTAGTGAAAAACCCTGTTTATTGTGTATTTATATATGCATTCAAGAGGACTATAAGAATATCTATGGTTAAAGATGGAGGAGGGCTATGCTCTGAATCCCAGTGCAACATAAAAGGGCATATGAACCACCTGGTCATGTTAAGATACTCCAAGGTAAATTGTGCCTCTAGAAACTCACAGAATATTGGTGGTGAAAAGTGCCATCAAGTCACAGCAGACTTACGGTGACACTGGAGGGTTCTCAAGTCAAGAGATGAACAAAGGTAGTTTGCCATTGCCTGCCTCTGTGTAGTAATCTTGGACTTCCTTGGTGGTCTACCATCCAATACTGACCCTGCTAAGCATCTGAGTTTTGTTTATGTTGATTTATATTCCGCCCTCCCCGCGAGCGGACTCATGGCAGCTCACAAATATGTTCTTGAGCCACTCGGTTCATCACAGTGAATAGAAACATTAATAAAATAATTAAAACATTTAAAACAACAATATTTAAAACAAATCACACTATTTGTTTATGTGCACAGTCTCCAAAAACTGATGCTGCTGGGTCTCTGAGGTCTTGATCTGAGCTGCATGGAGGTGGTAAAACTTCAGCAGGGGGAGACGGCTTTTATTGGATATTTGCCATCTCAATCAAAGGCCTGGTGGAACAGCTCTGTTTTACAGGTCCTGCAGAATGGCAATAGGTCCTGCAGGGCCCTTATCTCTAACAGAAGCACGTTCCATCAGTCCGGGACCAGGGCAGAAAAAGCCCTGGCCCTGGTCGAAGCTAATCAGACTTGGGCCGGGAACAACTAGCAAATCTTGATCAACAGAGCCATATGGGGAGAGGTGGTCCCTCAGATATGTCAGTCCCAGGCCGCACAAGGCTTTAAAGGGCAGTACCAATACCTTGAAGCTGATCTGGTACTCAATTGGTAGCCAGTGCAATTGGTGTAGCACTGACTGAATGTGTGCCCACACAGGTGACAAAGTCAGAAGGCATGAGACCTCATTTTGCACTAGCTGGAGTTTCTGGATCAGCTGCAAGTGCAAGCCTGCACAAAGTGAGTTACACTAGTCAAGCCTGGAAGTGACCATTACATGGGTCACTGTAGCTAAGCCCTGGGGGAAGAGGTAGGGAGCCAGCTGCCTGATCTGTGAAAGATGGTAAAAGGCAGACCTGGCAACTGTGGTGACCTGGACCTCTGTAGAAAGTGATCCAGAGGAGTTATACATGTTAGTCTGTTGCTGCAAAAGTCTAGTAGCACCTTTAAGACTAACAAACTTTATTGTAGCATAAGCTTTTGAGAAACACAGCTCTCTTCATCAGATGCATGGAGGGTATGAAGAAACTGGCCAGAGATATATAAGTAGTAAGGGGAAGGGGGAGAGGATGCAAAAAGTGCTATGTAAATGCATAATCCAGGCTGGGTGTGACCCCTGGATATGCCGCCGCCAACAACAATTGGAAGATATAGAGCCCTGAAACAATACTCCCTCTAAATTGTGGAGTCTTGTGAGCAAAAATTTGACTTTGTGAGCTACTGGCATTAAAGTTGTGAGTCAGTGATTTGGCTACTGCATAAATTAGTTTGCTCTGGAGCCATTCCTGAGCTAAGACAGAAATGTGTGAGCTGAAGGCTAAAAAATTGTGAGCTAGTTCACACTAACTCAGCTTAGAGGGAACACTGCCTTGAAGATATAGCTCCCTAGTTTCACCATCTACAGTCTGTGCTTGCCGCGTATATATAGAACGACCAATGAGCTGACCATCAAGACAGATCACCAGATATATCAATATGTCTGTTACCACCATCCTCAAGCAATACTATTACTACAGATATTTGCTAGCGCTTTATAATATTGAATGGTTTTAGAAGATTTTTATAATGTTGCAATTGTTTTTGATGTGTCTGATCTCTTTTGTAAGCTGCCTTGAGCCTACTTCAGTAGGTAGAGTGGGGTATAAATTGAACAAATAAATAATAAATAAATTTCTTCTATTGAGGAATCTGAATTCTGTGCTTGCCGCGTATATATAGAACGACCAATGAGCTGACCATCAAGACAGATCACCAGATATATCAATATGTCTGTTACCACCATCCTCAAGCAATACTATTACTACAGATATTTGCTAGCGCTTTATAATATTGAATGGTTTTAGAAGATTTTTATAATGTTATAATTGTTTTTGTGTGTTTTATCTCTTTTGTAAGCTGCCCTGAGCCTACTTCAGTGGGTTGTTGTTGTTCAGTCGCACAGTTGAGTCCGACTCTTCGCGACCCCATGGACCAGCTCCCGCCAGGCCTTCCTGTCTTCCGCCATCCTCTGAAGTTGGCTCAATTTCATGTTCGTTGCATTTTTGACACTGTCTAACCATCTCATCCTTTGCCGTCCCCGTCTTCTTTGACCTTCAATCTTTCCAAGCATCAGGGTCTTCTCTAGTGAGTGCTCCCTTCTCATTTGGTGGCCAAAGTATTTGAGCTTCAGTTTCATTATCTGGCCTTCCACTTCAGTGGGTAGGGTGGGGTATAAATTGAACAAATAAATAATACATAAATTTCTTCTATTGAGGAATCTGAATGGAATACCTGAAAGGCAGTCACTTCTGGTAATGAGAGAACCATCCAAAGTCTCTATTCAATCCAAGTCTGACTGAGTCAGATTTACATATAAATTCCTAATTCAGCAGCTTCCCATTGAATTTTGGTTTTGAAATGTTTCTGTTGAACTATGGTGACCTTTAAGCCCTTGATGGAATGTCCTGGTAGATTGAAGTGGTCTCCTACTGGTTTCTGAGCATTGCCATTTTTGATGTCAGATCTGTGTCCATTTATTCTTTTCCGTAGAAGTTGACTGGTGTGTCCTATGTACATAGTGGGGCATTGTTGGCACATGAGAGCACATATCTCATTGGAGGATGAGCAGCTGTAAGGGCCAGATATTGTGTAGTTGATACCATTGGGTCCTGTAATCGTATTTTCTGGGTAGATATGTGGGCAGGGTTGGCATCTGGGTGTGTTGCAGGGTCTGGTTCCTGTGCTGGTGAGGCATCCAGGACCACCCTCAGGATCCTCACCTTCTGGGCTGGCACAAGAGACTGGGGCTAGCCTAGACCATCCAGGTCAGGGCCACCTAATATTAGGGTTTCATCAAACATTACATTTACATTCACTAAAATTATAGAGCTATAGTATGAATAATTATCATTATGCACCCCAAGTGTATCCTTTGATAACTAGGGTACCATCTATGTGAATAATAGTTGCCAACAGACCCATGGAGGAACATGCTGTTCTTCATATGATGGCAACTGAACAATATCTACACTGGAATCCTTCCCTATAATAGTTAAATTAACAGCTGTGATCAGCAGTTCTCCTAATCTGATCCTTTCGTCACTCTGCCCTGAATGTTACCCTTGTTTTCTGATGTAAGGTCCATTTCTAAAGTTAATTCTGTCTTTGCAGCATGCGCAGCAGAGGAGGATGAGGAAGTTAAATTGGCAAGCTGAGCAACCCCTGTGGCACTGTGGGCCAGCAGCACTGTAAGGGCCACACAACTCAGACCCAGCCAGTAGTGCTGATGATGCGTATCAGGTTACCCATTGCTTCTGGCTGCATTGCTGTTGACTGGAAGCAGTGTGGGAGGAGGCAGAAGAAGAAGAGTAGGTTTTTATACCCCACTTTCCTCTACTTTAAGGAGTCTCAAAGTGGCTCAGAATTGCCTTCCCTTTCTCTCCCTACAACAGGCACCTTGTGAGGTAGGTGGGGCTGAGAGAGTTCTGAGGGAACTGTGACTGGCCCAAGGTCACCCTACATGTGGAGGAGTGGGGAATCAAACTTGGTTCTCCAGATTAGAGTCTGATCTCCAGATTAGAGAGCCAGTTTGGTGTAGGGTTAAGTGCACGGACTCTAATCTGGGAGAACCGGGTTTGATTCCCCACTCCTCCACTTGCACCTGGCTGGATGACCTTGGGCAAGCCATAGTTCTGGCACAGCTGTTCTTTAAAAAGAGCAGTTTCTGTCAGAGTTCTCGCAGCCCCACCTACCTCACAGGGTGTCTGTTTTGGGGAGGGGAAGAGAAAGGAGTTTGTAAGCCGCTCTGAGACCCCTTTGGGTAGTGAAGGGCGGGGTATAAATCCAATCTCTTCTCTCCTTCTTCTTCTTAACAACTATACCATGCTGGCTCTTGTGGGTGAACTAATGCCAGTTATCATTGCTGCTGAATGGTCTTAGTCAAGCGGCCCCTGCAGCACTGGTCAAGCTGCTGGGGCATGGCTGTGCTTGCTCCTAGATACTAAATAAATTATTGTATGGCATTGTGAGTGGAATAGCTAGGAGATCCGGAAGGACTGATTGTCTGCCTGATGCTGTAGCTCTCTTTTGATACCACTAGGTGGCCAGCTATGATTATTTTTAAGTGTCATGGGTCAGTCAGGGGTCAGCGAGGACTCCTCAGGAGAAGGGGTGTAGCCAGCTCTGAGTCAGCAGAAGCCAGCAAGCAGGAAGACAAACTGCAGGCTTGTCAGGATTCACAGCCAACAGCTGGTGCAGAGCCACGGACAGTCTCCAGCCCTAACAGGTGAGACCAAGTTAATTCAGACAGCCAGAAGATTAAGGGGTTGCTGTAAAGCACAGTTTGATTGACAGGCTGTTGCCTGCTTGCACCCCCCCTTCTCTCTGATTGGTCAGCACCAGCTGAGGAGAGCTTTCAAAAGTCTTGTCAGTCTCATTGGAAGGAGTCAGTCATTGTTTGGACTCTGGCTTGGCAGCTGCCAGTCAGGAGGAGTGTGTGTGTCAGTCTGAGGGAAACAGACGAGTTCAATTGGGAAGTGCAGGAAAACAACTCCTTGCCCTTACTTCCAGTCTGGCCAAACAGAAAATGATTATTGCTCCTAGAAAGAGGATATTTCTTACCTAGTTATTCCGAGTGTTCAACTCAGAAGGGACCCCTGGTTTGTGTGAAAAAGGGAAACAGTCTTAGACATCTCAAGAGTCTAAAAGGGAAAGTTATAATCCCTCAAGGGAAGTATCTAACTTCCAGGAAACTAAGATAGTTTTATGAAACTTTATTAAGACACATAGTTGCTGAAAGACAAACAGACCTCTCACACTCAAGAACTGAGTCTCTAAAAAAATAAGTAGCAACTATACTCTGTTGCCTGTTCAAAAGATCATTATAATTTGTATAAACAACAAAATTTACCTGACCTACTCATCCCCTGGATTCTCTACTATTCTCTAACTCAACTGTGCCTGTTCAATAAAATCAACCTTTCTGTTTGAACTTTACTTTGTGTCAAGTGCCATTTCCAAAGGGATTTATAAGAGGGCTCCTGCTTAGTTATAATAAATCTCTTGTCTGGGCAAAAGCCAAAAAATTTCTCTATCATAGGGTGGGACATGCAGAAAGTTATCATTCTGTTATTGAAATACACTACTAAGATGCTGCTCAGTCAGAGTGGCGAACAGCAGCCAGGACCCTGGAAACTGACAAGAGATGGGGGGGAGGGGAACTCAAGGGGCAATCAGTGCCAAAGTGACATAATTGCGCCACAGTGATGCTCAAGCATTTGCCCCAAACTCTATGGTTTGACCATAACGTTTTGGTATATGAATGGTAGGGTATTACCTGATGTGATGATGTCACTTCTGGGTTTTTCCAGAAGTGGTGTAATTGCCCTGGGTGCTGCAAATCCTCCTACCATTTTGAAGGCAGTTTCTTCCCATTCCCCAGCTGAATGGTGCTGGGCAAATTGGTGGGACAGGGGATCCCAAGGTACAGTACAAGGGGAGAGTGTGAAGTCTGCATTGGGTGGGAATTGACAACTTTGTCTCCCTTCTCTGAATCCAACCTCCAGTGAAATTGTGTGAAACTCCAGACGTGCAAAATTCAGTACTGTATTTTTGGAATGCAACCAAGTAACTTTGAACACCAAAATCCAGGGAGAAATTTGCATCAGGAGAAATTTGAAAGCATCTGAATTTGCAATCTTACCTCCAGTGCAATCTGAAATATACCGTACCTCTAAGATACATACATATACTGTACCTTCCGATAACAAGATTTTCTCAGTCTCAGATTCCCTTCCGCAAAACTGGGATAATGATATTGGCCTATCTTCTAGTGCTGTTGCAAAGACTGCTAAGACGAGATCCCTCAAAAACTCTGAATATTTGAAATGCAATATGTAAACGCAGTGTTAGTGGCTGTTCTTTTAACTGTTGTGATAAAAATACACATGTATCACATGTATCACATGTATCACATGGCCACAGGATTGGAAAAGGTCAGTATCCATTCCAATCCCAAAGAAGGGCAATGCCAAGGAATGTTCAAACTATCGCACAATTGCACTCATATCACACACTAGCAAGGTCATGCTCAAGATCCTACAAGCTAGGCTTCAACAGTACGTGGATAGAGAACTACCAGAAGTACAAGCTGGGTTTCGAAGAGGTAGAGGAACGAGAGATCATATTGCCAACATTCGCTGGATTATGGAAAAAGCAAGAGAGTACCAGAAAAATATCTACTTCTGCTTCATTGACTATGCTAAAGCCTTTGACTGTGTGGATCACAACAAACTATGGCAGGTCCTTAAAGAGATGGGAGTACCAGACCACCTCACATGTCTCTTGAGAAACCTGTATAAGGGCCAAGAAGCGACAGTTAGAACCGGATATGGAACAACTGATTGGTTCAGCATAGGAAAAGGAGTACGACAAGGATGTATATTGTCACCTTGCTTATTTAATATATATGCAGAGTACATCATGCGAAATGCTGGCCTGGATGAATCACAAGCGGGAATTAAGATTGCTGGGGAAAAGATCAACAACCTCAGATATGCAGACGATACCACTCTAATGGCAGAAAGTGAAGAGGACCTAAAGAGCCTCTTGCTCAGAGTAAAAGAGGAGAGCGCAAAAGTGGGCTTGAAGCTCAACATCAAAAAAACTAAGATCATGGCATCCGGCCCCATCACTCCTTGGCAAATAGAAGGGGAAGCTGTGGAAGTAGTGACAGACTTCACGTTCCTGGGATCCCAGATCACCGCAGACTGTGACTGCAGCCATGAAATTAAAAGACGCCTGCTCCTTGGGAGGAAAGCGATGGCGAACCTAAACAGCATGATAAAAAGTAGAGACATCACCCTGCCAACAAAAGTCCGCATGGTCAAAGCAATGGTATTCCCAGTAGTCATGTATGGCTGCGAGAGTTGGACTATAAGGAAGGCCGAGCGCCGAAGAATAGATTCTTTTGAACTATGGTGCTGGAGAAGACTCTTGAGAGTCCCTTGGACTGCAAAAAGATCAAATCAGTCAATCCTAAAAGAAATCAACCCTGTTCCCTGGAAGGCCAGATAATGAAACTGAAGCTCAAATACTTTGGCCACCAAATGAGGAGCACTCACTGGAGAAGACCCTGATGCTGGGAAAGACTGAAGGTCAAAGAAGACGGGGACGGCAAGGGATGAGATGGTTAGACAGTGTCATAGATGCAACGAACATGAAACTGAGCAAACATCAGAGGACGGCGGAAGACAGGAAGGCCTGGCGTGATCTGGTCCATGAGGTTGTGAAGAGTCGGACTTGACTGTGCGACTGAACAACAACAATCACTGTTTTAAATAACACTAATTAGTGTTTAACTAAATATTATGAAAGAATTGTATTGAATGTAAAGAAAAGGCAAGGCTGGATTAGTTGCTTGAATGTATAAAA
This sequence comes from Gekko japonicus, assembly GCF_001447785.1. Lineage (NCBI taxonomy): Eukaryota > Metazoa > Chordata > Lepidosauria > Squamata > Gekkonidae > Gekko > Gekko japonicus. The sequence goes on along the minus strand of NW_015170909.1, from coordinate 54,914 downwards.
TAGGCTGCAATCCATTAGTGAATTTAAAAGTCATTTTTACCTATTACAGATTATACTCTTGTGATCACATCCTTTTATGTGTTAAATGAAAAGGTCGCCTTCCCCATTATCTGGCAATTACTCTTTTCAGTGTGAAAATTCATTACCTGCTAAAGAACTCCTTAGACTGTCACATATTTCAGTGATATGCAAGCATTTTCTTCTTATGCTCTGGAACACTCTGGCTGTGAAGCATACCCAAAATAAAGGCTGAGACAAAGAGAGGGTAAACATGAAGTCTGAGTGATATGACTTTGATCTGTCACAGATGTAAATGTTTGGAACTTCTATGGAGAGCAGTGAGGTCCCTTAACACGATTATTGTTTAGGTGGTGGCGTTGTTGTGCTGGAGAGAGCTCTGAAAGTATTGAGTGTGTTTGTATGAAAATGAACCCTGATGTGCAGTTCTCAGTTGTGCCATGGTTATGGGCTCTTAGTACTCCATGGTGAAAGGCATACTGGGAATGATCCGGAAAGGGGTTTGTGTGACGTAACCCTCAGGTCTCTTATCCCCATGGGTCATCTTTCTTCCTCCCCACTCTCATTGCAAGCACAACCTGAAGAATCTTTGATTGAGTACTCTTGTGTTGGCAACAAAAGCATGTTTCTGATACCATGTACCATCTGCATTCAGAAACTACTACAGGTCCAAAAGACAAGAGGAGTTCCTTTGTGAAGTGTGGTTTGTGGCTACAAAAAAAGAAGGTGGTTTAGTTGTTGAAAACTCATGGTTGCACAAGGCCTGGATTTCTCCAATAATTGAAACTGATATCCAGATGACGGACATCAGATCCCCTGGAGGAAATGGCTTATTTGGAGGGGAGAGTCTACTGCTTCACATGCTGGCTGAACTCCCTCTTTCCCCCAAACTCTGCCCTCCCCAGGCACTGCGCCTCCCCAATCTCCAGAATCTCCCATGCCAGAGTTGGCAACACTAGTTTGTGCTGAAATTATTATAAATAGACAGCGCTGCAAAATTCTTTCTCTCTTTTTTTAACCAACGGTTCAAATTTAAGTAAATATTGGGGTTTTTTTTGAAAGACAGATGCAAACATAGAAGGCGAAAAATCCCCATCAAATTAATCGTGCTTCAAAATATGATAGTGTGCCCTGTTGCTGATTACTCACCAGCTGACAATATTGTTCTTTCACAGAGACAAATGGGTCGAAACAAACCTGGCCTCGTGTCAGGAAGCAGCCTATTCACATTCGCACATTGTCAACACCGTTCACAAATTGCAACTCTACCATAACACACATCTTCAAGATTTTTCATTCTAACTATAGTTTCTGTTTTATCTTCTCTTGGCAAGACTAAGTTGCCAGATGACAGACCATGAATCTTTGTTCCAAAGGCAAAAACAATAGTTCATTTGCTGATAATCACTAGACTTGTGTACTGTGCATTACTGATCATCTGCAGTCTCCAAAAAGTGCATGGAGAAGCTCAAAAGAATGTTTGCATTTTGACACTTCCACATAAGAATCCAGGTCTAGTCAGACCAGGTCTTCATTATTGTTCAGCCTTAGCCTGAGACTGTTTGGTCCACTTTCACTGCTGCCACTCACTTACAATTCAGATGTGTGGGCTTCCTTGAAGCCATACTTTCCTATGTGAGAAGAACCTCTGTCTTCCTGATCCAAACTTATTTGGTTGGCTGTGGTGGAGGTACAGCAGTAAAGACTCATGGAAGGGCTTCCATTACATCTGGACACTACTGTGACAGGCCAAGCTATATCCAAGATCTAACAGAGACCCCACTATAGGACTTTCCCACAGCCAGGGGCTTGGATCCTATGCACTGAGTACAGCTGAGTTGTTGCATGAACAGCAATGTTCTTACCTCTTCCCTCCCTCTGCAGTCCTCTTTGATCTTCAGATTTGTACCCCTGTGAGTCACTGGTCCCTGAGGAACAACATGGGGTCAAGGATGTGTGTGTGAAGTGAGAAGGTATAACAAACAGAAACTGCACAAATAGAATGGGCATGAATCATAAAAATGTGGTTTATGTCAGTTTGTGGTTCATGCAGTTTATGTCAGTTTGTAATTCATGACTCCCTGACACTCAGCTGTTTTTTGGGCTGTCTTGTGCACAACACAGCCCGAAATAGCTGAGCAGGCTGCTCCCCACTGCTCAGCTGTTTTTGCACCTTTCACAGGAAACAGAAAGCAAGGGTTAAAGGGACTCAGGGTCCCTTTAAACTTTTGCTTTTTGCTCTATCCACAAACTCTAGGGACAACCACCCACTGCTTTAAAAGTTCATGGAAGTTTGTGACAGTAAACCTGTCATGAAGTTTGGTTTGTGAACCACAAATGGGGCAAAATTTGTTATAAATTTTGCTTCATGGTTTGGTTTATGCCCATCCCTCTTGCCCCCTTTTTCTTTCATGAGTAGAAGTAATTGTGAACAGAAATTAAATAGCATCAATGGAATGGGAGGCTAGGATCCAAGCTGTACTTTCTGTTAGGAATGGAGAAGCAGGCTGAGGGGGTTGTGTGTAGTGGTGTGTCTACACTGAGTAGGGGGGAGGAAAAGTCTGTTTTGCTGTGGAATGAATCAATCCTATAATGATTATACTGGTTCAACTGGAGTGGGCTTCAGCTAAAAATGATTTATTTTCAGTTCTGTCTGCACCGCTTTCAAATTGTGTGTATATGTTAAAGATGGAGTCATCTATTAGTAATGCTCAGTAATTAATTTTCCAGGATGGATAGCCAGTGCATACTGTTCCTATGTAGGTAACCATAAATGAAAAGAAAATGATTATGGAACATTTTATTTTAACATGATGAATAAAATATTTTAAGACAAGGTGTTCAAATATTTTCCAAATCATTTCTAAAAAACTATGTATGGTATCAGATCGATCTAATTTCTGTGCACTGAGGACAAGCAAGTCTTAGGTTACAAACTGAACTCTCCAATGCAAGAACAAGATGCATTTCTTCCTTTAGGAGGTGCTATTGTCACAAGAAAAGAAAAAGGTTTCAGTTTTGTTTTTGCATGTGGGTGGATATTCTGTTTGTAATAATTGTTTGGACACACTATATTTTTAATATGCTAGTTGTGATAATTTCATGCCAGGTAAAAATGTCCATAGTCATATTTTATGTTCCTAAAGTAACAGAATGACTTTCAATCTGGAAAAGAAAAAAAGAAGTGCTAATGTAGCATTTTTTCAATTTCCCCAACAATTTCAGTTTCTTTCCGGGGGGAAAAAACCCGGAAAAAAACTGTTCCCCCCCCCCCCCCCCACCCCTTTTCCGGGGGGAAAAAACCCGGAAAAAAACTTTCCCCCCCCCCCCCGACCTTCAAAATTTCCGGAAATTTTACATCTTTAATCTGGAGAAGTGGGTTTGATTCCCCACTCCTTCACATGCAGCCAACTGGGTAACCTTGGGTCAGTCACAGTTCTCTCAGAGCTCTCTCAGCCCCACCTATCTCACAGGGTGTCTGCTGTGGGGAGAGGAAGAGAATGAGATTGTAAACTGCGTTGAGACTCCGAGTGAGACTCCAACCTCCCCCTTCCCCTCTCCCCTCCTTCCTCCTCTTCCTCCTCTTCCTCCTCTTCTAAGCTGTAAGAGAAGCCAGCCCCAGCTGAGGCAGCACAGAGCTTTCATCTCCTGCGGCCCCAGCTGATCCTCTCTTGCAGCTTGGGGCAGTGGGAGCTGAGAGCTCCCCATTGTATGCAGATCCTGGGGCCAGCTTCTCCTGCAGTGCAGTTTAAACCATGCCACAGGAGAAGCCCTTCCAGCCAGGTCTGTAAGCAGTGGGGGGAGAGAGGGACCTTTTTGGTGTAGAGAGCCAGTTTGGTGTAGTGGTTAAGTGTGTGGATTCTAATCTGGGAGAACCGGGTTTGATTCCCCACTCTTCCACATGCACCTGCTGGATGACCTCAAGCAAGCCATAGTTCTGGCACAGCTGTTCTTGAAAAAGAGTAGTTTCTGTCAGCGCTCTCTCAGCCCCACCTACCTCACAGGGTGTCTATTGTGAGGAGGGGAAGGAGTTTGTAAGCTGCTCGGAGACTCCCTTGGGTAATGAAGGGTGGGGTATAAATCCAATCTCCTCCTCCTCCTCCTGTTCTTCTTCTTCTTCTGCCACATGCATGGTTCTCCCACAGCATGGTTTAAACCATGCCGCAGGAGAAGCCCTCCCAGCCAGGTCTGTATTCTTGGTGGTTGGGGGGGGGGCAACAGTGGGAGGGCTTCTGGAGTCTGAACCCAATGTTGAACCTCCAGATAGCACCTGGTTTTTGGTCACTATGTGACACAGAGTGTTGGACTGGCTAGGCCATTGGCCTGATCCAACATGGCTTTTCTTATGTTCTTATATCTGTGAGTGGTGGTGAGAGACTTCCCTGCTGCATGCAGCTCCTGGGGACAGCTTCTCTTGCTTTACGGTTTAAACTGTGCCTCAGGAGAAGCCAAGCCAGCCCCAGGGTCAGGCTGGCTTTTATTTTAACTGGCATTTTTTGGTTCAGGTCTATTGGATCCCCCCGCCCCACAATTGGGATTTCTGAAAAATTCCAGATCCCGATACCATATCGGTATTGGGACCCGGGACGTTTCAGAAATACCGAGATTTTTGGGAGTGCAATAGACCCAAACTAAAAAATGCTGGGGGTGGGGGGTGGAGTTGCACACTCCTTTTTAAAAATATTGTTTTATTGGATTTCCCCAATCAATTTACATAAACATCAATTACACATTTACATAGACATCAATCTCAATAATAATAAAAAGTACAGTTCCAACTATAACAGATCACCACATAGGTCATATGTATCTTACACAACTATTAATCCTAACAATCGTTTGGCGCATTTATTACTTATTTCACCATAGATGTAATAAATCTATAATATTGTGGATTTCTTTCTGCTACATCAAATACTGTAATATAGGAGACCACGTCACATAAAAATTAGATCGTGTTTTTTGAGAATAGGTATCATTAACACTCTCTATAATTCTTGCCATTACGTACATATTCCATAGCTTAGCATGCCAGTTCTGTTTATTTGGTCTCTGTTTACTTTTCCAATGTAGAGCAACAGCATTTTTAGCCGCTGCTAGAAGAATGGCAATTTGCTGTATCGTACTATCTACTGGTATATCTATACTCCCTTGATGTAAAAGAATATGTTCTACAGTATTTTGCAATTTTATACCATATATTTGCTCTATGGTTAAAATTATCTCTTCCCAAAAGGGTATCAATATAGGGCATTCCCAGGCTACCACACTGTTTCCAACACAATGATCTTGCCATTGGCACCATATGGGCCAGCTTCTCTGGAGTCAACTACCAAAAAGTATTTTAAACATCTGTAGTTTTATGTCAACAATATTGATACTAAATGGAAAGTTCAACCATAACCTTTCCAAAAATCATCATCCAAAGCTTGTGTGCATAAAGTTTGCCATTTAAGTTGATATGATAATTGTTTATCAACATCCATTGACATTGAGATAATATATAACTTAGAAATGAAATGCTTCTTTGAACTCCAAGCATATTTATAAACTTGTTCGAATTCAGATAGCGATTGCGACATGATTGTAGTTCATTTTATTTGAGAACAAATATGTTGTATTTATAAATATTGATACCATGGGATAGTCATCCCCAATTTTCTTTCCATTGTTGTTTTCTCTATTAATATCTTATTGGATGTTATATCTTCCAACCTATTGATTCCAGCTTTTCTCCAAGCTTCTTGAGGTATCAAAACGCTTGGAGGCAATATCCTTTCTTGGTTAAATAGGGCTTGGTATCTTGATATTTTAGGTACCAACTGTTTTCTTTTAGTATCCCATATACTTAAAAAAACTTTAAAGATAAAACTGTTTTCTATTGTTTTAGATCTTTCCTTGGGGATTTGCCAAACAGAATCCTGCACATTACAAGGGTAAGTATAATATTTTTGTATTGCAATCCAATCAATCTCTTGTTTGTCCTGCATTATTTTTATTATATTGGTTTTAAATGACATGATTGATAATATTTAAGTAAGTCTGGAAATCCAAGTCCACCTTGTTTTGTTGGCCGACATAAAGTTCGCATATTTATCCTGTGCCGTTTATAAGCCCAAAAAAAGTTTAATAAAGTCTTTGCCATTTATTTATTTGGGCGATTTCTATTTTAATTGGTAGAGCTTGAAATAAAAATAATATTTTGGGTAGTATATATGTTTTAATAATAAGTAGTCGATCATGCCATGAGATTTTTAATCTATGCCAGCTTTCCAGCTGTTTTTGTATTGTTGCTAAAAGAGTGTCATAATTATATTTTTGATAGTTTTTTAAATCTAATGGTATTTTAATTCCTAAGTATGTCATTGAGGATGCAACCCATTTATATGGAGTTGTAAGCTTAAGATGTTCTATTTGTGATGCATCTAGGTTTATAGAAAAGGTGTAGGACTTTGTTACATTGATTTTCAATCCTGAGACTAAACTAAATTCATTTAATATCTGCTAAACATTTCCTACAGATGTTGTTGGTTGCGAGAGAAATAACAAGATATTGTCAGCAAACAATGATATTTTGTATTCTTTGCCAAGAATTTTTATTCCAAATACTTCAGGATGTGCTTTTACCTTTGCCACTAGGGGTTCCATCACTAAAGCGAATAAAATTGGCAAATAAAATTGCACACTCCTAATCAGCAGTGATGGAAGGCATATCCAGAACAGCACATTACTGGCTGAGTGGTGGAGAACAGCTAGGAAGGAGTGCCTTTGATGCTGAGCTACAACTTTTCTGAACCTGATAGTGGCCCTGTGGCACATCAAAGGAAAGGTCTGGGGCTCGGCACCTTGTGTGCATGCAGTGATAAACAAGGCCAGCAGAAGACACAGGCTGAGTTTGGAGTCCAGGTGGGTCTGCACAACAAAGGCAGCTGTGGGCAGGCTGCCTGGCACAGCCTGCTTATTTGCAGGGCTCTTTTTGTAGGAAAAGCCCAGCAGGAACTCATTAGCATAATAGGCCACACCCAACAGCAGAAACGCATTAGCATATTAGGCCACACCCCTGACAGGACAGCTCATTAGCCCATTAGGCCGCACCCCCATGTTACCAAAAGTGTGGTCATCCAGCCACACCCACCTTTTGCTTCTTTTTCTGTTTACCTCGTTTGTTGTCAAAACCCAGGGCTTTTTTTGTAGCAGGAACTCCTTTGCATGTTAGGCCACACACCCAAAATGTAGCCAATCCTAATGAGTTTCTGCTGTTGGGTGTGGCCTATTATGCTAATGAGTTCCTGCTGGGTGTGGCCAACTCAGGACCCAGCCGGAACTCCGTTCCTGTGCGTTCCTGCCCCAAAATAGCCCTGCTTATTTGTATATGTTAGCATATTTAATAAGATGATGTAGATCTACATTAAATAACATTAAATAGGTAAACACAGTGCTGTTGTCTTGTGTACTTATTGGGAAGTGCCTGAGTAGGGTTGCCAGGTCCCACCAGGCTGGGTGGGGGAAGGGTTGTCAGCTCCAGGTTGGGAAACTCCTGGGGATTTGGGGGGTGGAGTCTGGGGAGGACAGACAGTGAGCTCAGTGGAGTACAATGCCACAGAGTCCATCCTCCAAAGTATCCATTGTATCAAGGGGAACTGATCTCTGTAGTCTGGAGTTCAGCTGAAATTCCAGGGGCTCCCCACGTCCCACATGGAGGCTGGCATCCCTATGTCTGGGGCAAAAGAGCACCCAAAACTGCCCGTTTCTCATAGCAATTCTACTGAATTCCACTTAAACCAACATCTGAAGAGAATTTGGAATGCCAAAGCTTCTGTAGTGAGGTTTGAGGAATATTAGATGAAGACAGAAGGATGGAATCAGGTTCTTGATTTAGAGAATTCTTAAGCTAATTGACAGGCTGGATTCCTTCTATCTTTGCAGCACAAACAACAGACATCCACAGTGTGAACGTAACACTGGTAGGTTGGCCCTCCTTGTTTCTGGCAGGGTGACTAGCTTTTATTTATTTTCTTTTAGAGGTAACATGAACATTTACTTGTTTGTGAATCACCTTATTAATTTAAAACAAACAAACAAACAAAAACTGCTCCAGAAATGGATGGCAATATTCTTTGTGTCAAGGGAGAAGGGCAGAGGCCACCAATGAAAGCCTTGCACTGCCAGTTTCTAGTTGTTTGGGGTTCTAGCAGGGAGTTCCAAAATTTGCAGAAATCCCAGTTGAAGGATATGCAAGATTCAGGTTTGCTTACAAGGCTTTGCAGATAAGAGCCGCTAACAGGCCCATAGCTGGAGGGCCCTTTAAATCTTGCAGGAGGGAGGGAGAGAGGTGTGTGCCATTAAATGCTTTTGAGAAGAAGCAGGGCACATGCCCCCAGTTTTTCTCAAAAATCTTCTTCTTAAAAAAATCTTCTCAAAATGCTTGAAAGGCTGGCCCTTTAAGGAAGGGGGCAGAGCCCCCAATAACCCCACTGTAGCTATGGGCCAGACTGCTAACAAGCACGAGACAGAGAAATATTCTCTTGGGAGCAACCTGACCACCGTCTCCTCACAGAACTCAAGGCAACTGAAGGTCACTTCCATTCTGTAACAAAGATGGAGTTCTTAAGGCTATACACTAGTTCAAAGTCTGCTTTTTCCACAGAGGTCAGCCATAGAAAGGAAGGAAACTTTTGGACTGAGGATTTTCTGAGTCGGCCTGATAAAAAGTATCTTGTCTTTGTGTATCTGTGTGTCTATCTGTCCACTGGTAGAAGAAGATTTGGGCTTGGCTTGTTTTTGGTTTTGGGAGGCGGTGCTTTTCACAGTGGTACAAGTAGAACTGGAGTTTTTTTCCTGTTTAATGACATAAAATAACCATTTAGAGATTCTGAATAGAAAGACTGAAACACTGCTTATTTCTGAAGAGCAGCCAATGTTTTCCCACAACACAAACAACTCTTGTATTGGAAAAAAACTCTAAGGAAATTTAGGAATGTGATATGATGTTCTGCTCTGATTATTCCCTGGTTCCCACTAGATTATTCCTGGTCTGGCATTCAGAGGACTGAAGACTGGGTCGAAATGTGACATTATTGCTATTTATTATTTCTATGTGTGAGCATTAGATAAATTTTTAGCTGTCCCTTTATGGAACCTCCCAACAGAGTATATTTTGCTTCAGCAATGTACACATTTAATAGCTAGCTGAAGTCAGGTGTGTCGATATTGCCTCTGCCCTGTGACATGTCATTTGTTCAAAGTTTTTCAGATGTCCTTTCATTATTTGCTCTGGCTAATCTTTATCCACTTAAGAAATAAATCACGGTGGAATAATAAATCCTCAAATGAATCTGAAAGCTTGGCAAGGAAAACATTTTTTTTTTGCACAAACAAGCAATATTAAATGTGCACCTGCTACGTCTGGTGTGACGGCGGTGATGAATTCCCTGCTCCACACAACACCAAATCCGCTTTTTGATTGAAAGATTACTTCATAAAAAAAACCCAGCAGGTTTTGATCTTTGGCACTTTGGGTTCTCAAATGCTTTTCCAATCATCATATTAATTTCTTATTTGCTAACTTTATGGCACCGTATATTTCTTTGTTGGTAGATACACCGTGTGGTCTTTGACAGGTAAAAATTCAGGCAACACATGCCATTTATATTGTATTATCCTTGTCGTAGCAAAGCCTTGCTATGAATAGTTTGTTGGGGAGGTGGAGAAAGTGAAAGGCACAAGATGAGCAAGAGAGAAGCATATAGGTAGACTTTTGTAAGAGAGGTGCACCTGAGAGGCAAAGAGAGATGAAAAAGAGAGACAGTGAGGGAACACTGACTGCGACCTAACCTGCACATGATATGAAAACAAATGAGGTGACTTGCCCAGCTCCAGGGACTCCCAGGGTGACCCAGGCTGGCAGAAAACTGCTCCCCTATTTCCCCTTCCCTTCCACTAGATCTATATCCATGGGCTAGTATAATGACATGGCCCATGCTTGCTGAATGGATGCAGCATTCTGGTCTGCATTATAATGCAAGTACACTTCTTCTAGAAGAGGATAACAGGCCCTCCCCCCAATCTGTCCTACAAGCCAGTGGGTAAGTCTTAGCAAAAGGGAATAGAAGTTGATTAATCCTACCACCTCAGAGCCACCAGCTCCAGCCGCTATAGCCTTGCTCCTTCTTTGCTGACTCTACAAACAGCCTTCATCTGTACAGCCATGACTCTATGTCTCTCCCCTTCTCTCAAGTTCAGAAAATTGCACTTTCCCCCACTGAGTTAGCTCTAGTGGGGCTCGATCTGACTCTCAGCCAAGCAGCTAGCTATCCCATGATAGCATATCACAAAACATGTGATATAGGCTGTTTTTCCTTTATATGACTTGAAGTTGTGATTCTTTACTTGCACTATTTTCTGTTGGTGCAGGGGGTTGGACTAGATGACCTGCAAGGTCCCTTCCAACTCTAACATTCTATGATTCTATGTTTGTGCACACAATTTCCCCAGTAAAACGTACATGTTTTTCAGTGTTGTTTATGCATCATTAAGTCAGCATCATACATGTATTGTGTACATATACATAAGCACCATGTAAATTGCAAATATAGATCTTCAACATGCATGCACAATACAAATTGACAAAGCTCCCAGTAAAAATCAGAGACCCTATACCATTGACAACAATATAAAGAGTTGTGATTCTTTACTTGCACTATCTTCTGTTGGTGCAGGGGGTTGGACTAGATGACCTGCAAGATCCCTTCCAACACTAACGTTCTATGATTCTATGTTTGTGCACACAATTTCCCCAGTAAAACGTACATGTTTTTCAGTGTTGTTTATGCATCATTAAGTCAGCATCATACATGTATTGTGTACATATACATAAGCACCATGTAAATTGTTAATATAGATCTTCAACATGCATGCACAATACAAACTGACAAAGCTCCCAGTAAAAATCAGAGACCCTAAACCATTGACAACAATATAAAGAGAAACAAAAAACCTCAGAAATGCTGGATTTTGGAATAAAATAATATGAGAGACTGTTCTTAGGTAGTTATATTTGAATCCTGAGATTTGTGTTGTGCGGCAACCTTTCTAAGGCTGCCTAGGTTGCCCATGAATATCAGATTAGTCAAGTCAGAATATCAGATTAGTGCTCCAGTATCTTCTGTCATCTATGGATGACTTCAGAGAGTTTCTACAGCAGGGCTTTAAAATTTAACTCATCATGAGAGTTTCTGGAGAATTTATGCTAAGCTCTTTTATATGCTGCTTAAACTTTTGCCATCACCAAAAGTCATGTTTGAAGGTTTCACGTTAGTGCAGCATTGCAACTTATGTTTGTCATTTCTCATGGGGATAACATATTTAAATACCCAATTTATCGAGGAAGGAAATAAACCAAACATGGAAGCAGTTCTTATTGCCATGGGACCTCAGATGCCTACTTGTTTAATGAATTACTGTGGGCTTGAAAGAAAATGGAGCCATTCCTCATTCCCCAGCTACCAGGAAAACTATTACACAGCATGAACTGAATCCATAGATTAAACTGTTAATGGATGGTCACATGGACTCTGTTTGTTTAGAATGCTGAATCAGTCTTCACTGCTTTATCTTCTCCCACCTGAAGTGCAAAGATCACTCACACTGGAAATAGCAAAGATGAGTCAAGATCAAGTCTTGGCGATCAGATATGTACTCTCCTGGGTTCAGAAAAGCGATCCAAGCACTTAAGAGAAGCATGCCTAAGTGTCTGGCTCACATTGGAGAGCTCTGAGGCTCGACCCAGAGATGTTCCTCTAAGTGCCTGGACTGCTTTCGAAAGCCACTTCCGAGTGCATACTTCTGGGCTTGGAGAAGCAATCCAGTTACTTAGTGAGCCATCTCTTAACTGTGCCAGGACTATATCTCAGACTTGAACTTTGTAGGGCTGCTCATTGAAAATCTGATGAAAAATCCAAGGGAAATAGAACCCTATTTGATGGTGAAATCTGATGGAATTGTATTGTGCAATGATCTCTGTCCATGCCAGGCAAAATTTGCCATATTTTCTCAATAATATGCATGCATTAGAATCAGTAGCTAAGACTATGGGATGATTTTGAATTTTTCCTCTTGCTATTTTGATCTGAACATTCTCCATTTCAATTTCTTATCTCCTTTTTGTGAATAAAACTCATGGTCCTTTATTTTTGTACCATTTTTTTTAAAAAACATATGCATTGATAATTCCTGTAAACAGATACCACTTTGGGTGACTTATTTATGCATCAGTAATTTAGCATTCTAGATTGTACATGTTTGATACACAAAAATCATGTCCATTCCATGTCCAACTACAGTAGAAATGGCATATGAACATGTACAAGATGCATGCAAACAAATCTATAAAATCAACAACAAAAAACGGAGTACTGAAATGACTGACAAAAATGGAATCCTAGAATAGAATCACAGAGTCACAGAGTTGGAAGGGGCCATACAGGCCATCTTGTCCAACCCCCTGCACAATGCAGGATCAGCCTAGAGTATTCCTGACAAGTGTTTGTCAAGACGCTGCAAAAAGACTACCAGCAAGGGGAAATGCAGCACTTCCCTAGGCAACTGATTCCACTGTTGAACAACACTTCCTGGAAAAAAAGTTTTCCCTAATATCCAGCCGATACCTTCTCGGCCTTAATTTTTAAACCCATTGTTTTGTGTCCTTTCTTCTGCTGCCAACAGGAACAGCTCACTGCTGTCCTCTAAGTGACAGCCTTTCAAATACTTAAAGAGAGCAATCATGTCCCCCCTCAGGTCCAATCTGCATTGGTATTTCCCACCATTCCCAAATGATCTCACATCCTCCCACAAATTTCTTTCTGCATTTCGTGCCACATTCACTCTCCTATTGTTTCATCTCAGCATTGGCTGTCTGCATAATTTTATTGCCATTTAGTGGTGACTCCAAGGTCACTACGGCATCTCACAACCTTATCTGAATGTGGTTTTAAGGTGGTACAACTGCTCCTCCCCACCATCAAGCCGCTGTGAGCAAAAAGCAGACAACAGGAGTTGAATTCCCCCCCATCTCTTCTAAGGAGATACACAAATTGCCACAAAGGAAACAAGTTAGCTGAAAATCCAGTTGTCTACATTTAAAAGTAGCCAGGGAACATTTTCCTGTGATCACAATGGGGGGGGGGGGGTTTAGAAGCACGCCCACCCCTGAACCATTTGTTATTTCCTGGGGCACTCTCCAGAACGCTCCACCTGGCAACTGCTGGGTGTTTTGTGTTTTTTACCTAGCTCATTCTGTCTTTCCTACCCCCCCTCTGCCTCCCCCTCTGCCAGGTCACCCCCTTTTACTTTCTGTGTGTGTGTAGGGGTCACAGGTGCCATTTCCTCCCTTCAGTGCAGTGCAGTGCAGTACCCTGCCGGCGACCCTGGGAGGCCACTCCTCCACCCTCTCTTGAGCCCTCTCCCTAAACAGCTTGCATCCTGATGCAGACAGAGGAGAGCTTTATACTGAGCCAAATGGGAAGCCAGCACCACAGCAGCATGGAACAGCTTTACACAGCAAATGCAGATTGGGCCTCAGTCTCCTCTTCTCCAAACTAAACATTCCCAAGTCCCTCAGCCTTTCCTCATAGGGCTTGGTCTCCTGGCCCCTGATCATCCTCGGCACTCTCCTCTGCACGCACTCCATTCTGTCCACTCCATTCTGGGGGTGATTCTCTTTCATATGGAGAGATGAACTCATTGTTTCTCATCAGTCACCTATCCTGTCTCATCTGTGTGAGTAAATGTGACTGTGTATATTGTTAAATAAATCCTTAGCCCCTGTCCTTCTTCCCAGCCTACAAAAAGGTGAACTGTCTACCTCCCCTCACATCTGGAGTCCTACCTGTCAGTGAGAATAATCAAAACATTTGCCAGACTTGTCCTCAGAAAAGGCAGCCAACTGCTGGAGATGGAGGAGCCTCTGCCTCTGTCCCTGCTTAGTTTGCGGCGCTCTGCCTATCTGCTACCAGATACAGGAAAAGTGCCTTGCAGATATAGCTCATGGAAATGGGACCCATACTTCTACAAAATAAGAGAGATCTCCCAACATTACTGAGTTGGTGCAGTGATTGGCAGAATGTGAAAATGTACATGTAATTGCTAAATCAAGTGGTCCTGTTTGATAGGAACATCAGCAAATTGTTTGAATTGGACAACAACCCTATCAGACGCAAATCTGTGGAGTCGTTAGGAGTCACTGCCCTAACTGTTGCCCAGAACACTGAAATCAGACAGTAAAGCTCCAAAATAAGTGGATCTGAATGTTTTTCCAGTCATTATTCACAAATTATTACCTTTGGATTGGATAACTGAATTAGGAAATTGGTAAAATTTGGTTTGGATCTTGCTTTTATAATCTAAACACACACCTCTAGTTACTGTAATGATGAGGTTGTTTAATATTGTCTCACTGCTTTATTTGTTTTTCTAACAAAAAAATTAAATACCAGCATTCTACTCAAACTCTTGGAAAGTGTCCTTATTATAATTCAAATAGTTAAGACGAGAACCAGGCCAATCCATTTATTTTTGAGAGACTCCCCTAGTATTTTGCTAATGGAACCTAATTGCTAATGAAACTAACTGGGTGAAAGTTGCTATTAGTTTTATTAAATATAAGTGAGGGCTTGATCATCTGTTTTATGTTGGCAACTAAGAATCTAAAACTCAGAGGCTCTGAACATGGATGGCTTTGTGACTTGGCCCAAGTCTGTATCCAGTAAAAATGTTATTTTTATTTTAGTGTCTTCAAATTGTCATTGATTTTTTCTAATCTAATTTAATTCCTGATGTAGTTAAGATCAAACCTGCTGTGCCATCCATCTACAAATCAAGTTGACTTTACAAGGCACTGCTGCCATCCACCTACAAATCATTTTGACTTGAGTCTGGAAATTAGAGACAGATTTCGCTGGGGGGAGGGGAGGAGAAAAGTGATCCTTAAATCACTTACCTCAGCCATCTCAACTTGTGTTAAGACGTTGCTTGCAATACGTCTTCAGTTGTGGGCATCCTAGAGCAAATTGTACTTGACTCAAAGTTTGACAAATCAGATTAGTCGAAATCCATTTTTTCTCTTTTGGGATAGTATTTGGTTTCTGAAATTTGAGAATACACATTTCACTTAAGCATTTAAAGGACAGAGCCCTTCACCTAACCCTGATATAGTTGCGTGCGTGCAACTTTTTTTTGTATTTAAAACATTTGAGTCCCGCTTTAATAATATATATATGTTTGAAAATATAGTGGATTGAAATGACAGTCAGCAGAAGGAATATGGATCTTTACTGCATTCCTCTGTCTGCTTAGTTTTTCCCCCAAACCCAAGAATATAAGTTCCCAGGCTTGTGGGACCCATGTGCATTAACGGCTATGTGGGACTGCAGCATGGAGGGAAGGGGCAGCATTTCCCTTTCTGCCTCTCCTGTCAATGGCAATGTTGGGGCCATTGGGCACATCTAGGTGATCACAAAGGTATGTGTGAGGATGCCCAAACCAGCATTGTCACCACCCCAATTGCCCCTGGCATTGTGGTCTGCAATGGCAAAGAGTAACCCCAGGTAGTGCCCTCAGGCCCAATAGGCAACCTGTAGTGAGCCTGCTCCTTCCTTTCCTCCCTCTCTCTGTTGGGGTAGAGATCAAGGCTCCCTCTAAGCTGTGGAGTCCTGTGAGCAAAAATTCTACTTTGTGAGCTGCTGGCATTCAAGTTGTGAGCTGGTGATTTGGCTACCATATAAATTAGTTTGCTTTGGAGCCATCCCTTCCTGGGCTAAGACAAAAATGTGTGAGCCAGAGGCTAAAAAACTGTGAGCTAGCTTACACTAACTCAGCTTAGAGGGACTGGAGATGGGTCTTCTTTCTTCCTTCTCCTTTCTGTTGTGGGTTGGGCTGTGGGTGGGCTGGGAGGGACACATTTCTAAGGCTATTTATGCTCTCCAATCCACCCCGTTTGGATGGCACCAAGCAGTCAACAGCCTAAGCTCAAGTGAAAGCAGCATTAGGGGAGGTGGCTTCCCCATGACATGAGCAGAGGTAGAAGGACAGCTTCCCTGGCAGGCTATGGAATTTTTAGTGGGGGGGCCCTGGGGAAAGTGAGGGGCCCCCCAAAAGCCCCATGCATGTGCACTGATGTCACAAAAAGTGTACTGACATCACAACAAATAAAAAATCAAATAAAAAATGCTCAAGCTGCTGCCGCCGCCAGCACTGAGATGCACCCCCCAGGCATGGATAGAGTGCACCCAGAAAGGGAAAGAAATGGGGGGGAGTGGGAGGGAGGGAGGGAGGGAGGAAGGAAGGAAGGAAGGAAGGAAGTGTTGAGGGTTTGGAAAAGTTGGAGAGAGCAACAGAAAATCCAGGGATGGGCTCCCCCCCCCCAGGCTCCTGCAGAGGTAGCCCCATAGCCAACTTGATCCCCTCACAGCATTTGGAGGGGAGGGGCCTGATTTAAAAACGTGCTCTCCTTCCTGCTTTTCCTAGTAGTACTAAAAGAAGCCCTGCGCCACAGAGCCCAACCCCCAGGGATGCCTCTTGCCTGCCCAAAGAAGCAGGGAAGAGAAGGGAAAGGAGCTCACCAACACACACTGCAGGCATTTCTTTCTCTTTTCCCCTACTCACTGGGAAATCAGAGTGGAACCCCCTCCCTCACTCTCACACACACATACGAGCCGAAGGGTGGGGGGACGAAAGAGATTCTCCCCCTCTTACCCACCATGATGTGCCAGCAGCGGGAGGGAAAAGAGCAGAATGCCATCGCTCTTTTGCCTCTTGAGTCCCCGAGAAGGGGGGAGGAGGCGGGGGGAGCAGAGGATGGGGGAGGGCCCCCGCAAAACTCACGGGGAGCAGGCCCCGGGGGCCCCACGCAGGCTACGGGCCTGTGTGGGGGCAGGTTAGTGTTACCCAAACTGGATCCGAAGAAGGGGAAATTAGCTTTAAAAGTCTGTTTATACCAGGGTGGATCTTGGAAGGGATATCTCAAAATAAAATTATAAAGAGAGAGAGAGAGAGAATGATTGTAAGCACAAATAGCTTTATTGTATACAAAATAAAATAAAACAATAAAAATGTAAAGAACCCACACTAGGCACCTGAAAACTAATCTCCTAAGTAACCACACACACAGCAACAAGATGGTACAGTTATAAAGGATAGGAGATAGAAAATTGGGAAGCTTTAGGGAGGGTATGACCTGAAATCCTGGACTTGAGGTCTGGAGATGTCCAGGGACAAACATGACTGAGGTCGAAGGAGCAGAGAAAAAGAAAAGAAAAGGAAAAAAATAGCCTGTGAGGAGTCCCATTGCTAGACATGGGGACCCACTTTCTAAGGAATATGATTGGATCAAGATATATGAAGCTTGAAAATGACTGGGCAATTTGAAGGTAACTGCTGTCAAAATCTGATTAGGGGGGAAGTGGGGAAAATACCTTGACTAGGCTATTGTGAGCCAAATCGGAACGGGCACAAAGAGCCTGGGTGAGGCAACATGATTAACATACTTTAATTAGGCTGAAGTGAGCCAGATCTGTATGGAGACAAAAGTCTGGGTGTGTCAAGATAGCACCTGAAACAGGATGAAGGGCAAATTAATGACTCGAGTGTCCTCCTTCTTGACTGAGTAAAAAAGGAAAAAAGAGGATTTGGGCATTGGTTAATGCAGTAGCAACTTCCCTCTGGAGTATGCCAGGATTTTCTAGTGTTGAAAAGTATTTTATTATTGAGAATGAAGTGAAGTCTTATTGTTATTGAGAACCCTGAGCAGGGGGAGACTGCACTTAACCAGTCTGTAATACCAGCACACCCTTTCTCTCTTGTCCCTGAAAATTTTCCAATGTCATGGCAGAACCCAGGTGCCTTTATGAGACTCCCCAGGTTTCAGATCCCTTTGGCACTTAGGCTGTAAAAAGGGGTCTCTATTAAAACAATTAAACCCAAAATAAGCCTACACAAATTCCAATGAGCTGGAGCTAAAGAACTGAGTGGAACTCTACTCATGGAATGTATCTTTTTTTTGTTTCCTTCCTTCAAGTTCCAGTCCATTGTACCCCTGAGAAACTCTTCCCGGAGATTCAGGGGAACAGCATGGAATTTGCTTTGGGGTCTGCATTACATGGGGAGAATCTTGCACAGTTCAGGCTTGTTTCTAATCTGTTGCCCTAGTTAACAATACCCGATAG
>NW_015170909.1:34421-36628 GCF_001447785.1 Gekko japonicus | reverse complement strand
TAATAATAATAATAATAATAATAATAATAATAACACCCTAACAATAAGAATCAAAGATCAAGGAAACAATAAATGTAGTTTGAAAAAGTAAAAAATAAGAGCAAATATGAGAAGCAGTAAAAGGCATTGATCACATGCAAAGCCAGCAAAACCCATAATTAATTATCAATGTAATACTTAATTATCAATGAAAGCAAAAAGATAGAGGCTTATTCACCTGCCACCTTCCTTTAACAAGTGTAGGCATGAAACAAACAAAGGCATTCTATGAGCAGGGTAACACAACAACATCTGGTAGTCCTCGACTGCACAGAGTAAGGCCTCTGATGAAGATCTCAACAAATGAATAGATTCCTATGAGAGCAATTGGTCTCAAGTTAGTGGTTAAGAATGTGCAGTCATATCCATGTGGTAACCTTTGCATATTTGGTTGTATGAAACAGAGCATGGAGATAGGTTTGGATGTCTCCAGTATCTGTATGCCAACCCTGATGCTCCAACGATTAACAAGTCTATTGCGGTTTTAGCTTTCATAGAACTGTTATATCAGTTTCAAACCACAATAAATATGTTAGACTTTAAGTTGAAACAGAATTTTTTAATCAATTTTTAATGTGGTAAAGAAATCTTGAACTTGAAATAACGATAACAGTACTGGTGAGGTGAATCATTTCCCATAGAAAGCTCTCAGGATACTTTTCAGATATAATTTTGCCTGGTATGAAATGAGTCAGGTTCAGTCTTGAATGTCCCCAATATGTTATAGGACTTTGGTACATAGAGCTGTTCTGTATGCTCATAGTGATTCTTGACCCTTTGGTTCTGGGTGTGCCAAGTGTTTTATTTTTTTACCCTTTCCTTAGTGTATGCTTGTGGGTTGCTATGTATGAAAATAGAAGAAGGAGGAGGAGGAGGAGGAGGAGGAGGAGATTGGATTTATACCCCGCCCTTCACTTGGAGGCTCAGTGTGGTTTATGAACACCTTTCCCTTCCCCTCCCCACAACAGACACCCTGTGAGGTAGACAGGGCTGAGAGAGCTCTGAGAGAATTGCTCTTTCAAGGACAGCTCTGACAGAACTATGGCTTGCCCAAGGTCATTCAGCAGCTGCAAGTGGAAGAGTGGGGAATCAAACCCGGTTCTCCCAGATTAGAGTTCGCACACTTAACCACTACACCAAACTGGATCCAAGCGGGGACTAATGCAGTGGTGGTTACCATCATAAGGATGCTGATGGTTCTCTAACAGGAGAAAGAAAAGCCTATCCCCCCTTGTATTTTGTAGGGGATGAGATTAGGATGTAAGGGAGGAGATTAGGAGGTACCTCTTCCAGGTAAAGCTTTTGAGTTTCCCAAACATGCTTCCTATTCTTTGGTAATACGTCTTTACCTTCTCCAGTGGAGCAATTTAAGAGGGGAAAGCAGATGCAAGGATATGTGGCTTTGAATTGGATGCAGCAGATCAGGAGAACTGAGGAAGACTGCCACCTTAATCCTCCCCTCCTCTGCTATTATAAACTGCTAGAGGAAAAGGGAGCAACTTTACCTGAATGTCCTTTGTTGCTATAGCACCCTGTACTGTGGTGCTTTTTGCCTGAGAGGCTCTTCTGACCCTCCAAGAGGATTTTCAGTGCAAACAGCAGGATGTCTGGGAAATGAAGGGAAGGATCTGCTACCCACCTGGAACTTCCTGGAACTTTTGTGCTGGATCCAACTCTTGGGATTTATTTTTTCTCTCATTTTACATGTATAGTGAACTGCCACTATCTATATATCTAATAGCCAAGTCGCCCCTGTGCGTGCGGATACCTAAATTCGCGCATCGGGGGCACCTGGGGGGGAGGGAGATTTCCGTGCACACTTGGGGCAGTCCCCAGGTGTGCACAAAAATCTTAAAAGTTAAAAAAGTATCGGGGGGATACTTAAATCCCCCCAAAAGTGACAGAGCGTCCCCTGCACATGCGCAGGGAACGCTCTGCAGCTGGACTCGCCGCCGCCTCGGAGCCGGCCGGGGGGGGAGAACGGCAAGGCCCGGCGGCTACAAGCCGTGTGGCCCTCGCTTTGCAGGGGGGAGGGGGAAGCGGTGAGGCCCAGCAGCTACAAGCCGCGCGGGCCTCGCTTTGCAGCCAGGAAGGGGGTGGGAGAGCGGCAAGGCCTGGTGGCTAGAAGCCGCACGGCCTCACTTTGCAGCTGGGGGGGAGGGGCGGGG
>NW_015170909.1:0-34281 GCF_001447785.1 Gekko japonicus | reverse complement strand
GAGAGATTGAGCGGGGGGGAGGAGATGGAGGAACCGGCGGGATGAGGGGGGAAAGCTTACCTGCTCCTGCTGGTTCCTCCTCCACCGGCTCAGTTTGGAGCCCCCCCCCACGAGTTTCGCAGGTCGTCTTTCTTGTCTTATTCTAATAATAAGACAACACTTGGCAATCTCAAATGCCATCTCTGGAATTTGTGGTCTTGCATTCAGTATACCACACTTATGGCGGTTCCTATACTGGTAATCCTATTGATAATAATCCTGGTGAAGTTCAATGATGGGAGTGGTCCTAAAGCAAAGTTCACCCCCCCCAAACCCCCATTGGTACTATACTGACTGGTATGTCCTAACGAAGGACCACACACACGGTCAGCCTCGCACGTGGCCTAGCGAACACACAGAGCTTTACGACCTAGAACAATGGACACTGAGGATCCTAGAACGGACCTATCGGCTGATCTGGATCCTAGAATGAACCTATGGTTATGGGGGCACTGTAAATAGACCTATCACGGGTGTTGGGTGTGTGTTGGGTGTAGTTTGGAACCAGCATATAAGCAGGCCCCTGGGCCTCGCTTTCTTGTCTCAGTTTCTACCTACAAATAAATCATGAGCTGACATCACTCATCTATGCTTCTTGAACCCAGTACATTTCACTGACATTTTCTTAATCTCAATAAAAGTGGCATATGTGTCGCGTATTGGTCCTACGAATGACAAAACCTGAAGTGCTTTCCAGACTGTGCAGAAACATTAAGTCAATACCCTTAAATTGCTGCCTCCCCTTTATTTTCATTTATTGGTCGAGGAGCACTTATGTCAAGGAATTTTAGAAAGACATCACTATGAAGAGCTGACATTTACTGAACAAACTATAGGGCTATAGCCACCTGGAACACCTTCACATCCATGCCAAGAACTGCATAGTAATCTTGCACTGTGATAGAAATCGGCTCTGACAGGGTAGATTTTTCCTCCAGGCTCTTGACCTGTCACTGCTTTTCCTGAGCTAGTAAGTAGTTTCACCTTTTAAAAGAAGACCATTATGGATGCAAAATGGAGGGGTGGGGAGACTGTATTTCTGCCTATATTGATTTTTCATTCCATGTTGCCTATACACACACACACACACACACACATGATGATCCAAAAGCATGCTCACCTTCCGTACAGAGCTGCCTTATGGGACCTTTCACAGTAGTCTTTTTTGTGTGTCTAACAGTGTGGAACTTTTATCAGAAAGTAATATCACCAACACCCACCTCTGTATATGTCTGGGAGTATTGCGCAAAGTTTGCAAGTCTCTCTTTTTCCCAGCCACAGAGTTTGCTCAATTTTGTTGTAGATCTGACAAGTGTCTTGCCTTAGAATTACCTAAAGAGAAATTTGAAAAAAAGGGGGTTCCTTTATAGAAGATACATCTGATGACTTCTGAATGAAACCCAAAGGAGTTTTTTTAAAAACAAAACTAACAATATTTCTCAGAGGTGCCCACTGCATCATTGGGTTGAATTCACACATTCAACTTAAAGTACTTTCCAGCACTTTCGAACTGCCTTTCTGCTAATCAATTAAACAGGCACATTCCACGTTGCTGAGACAATTGATGACCAGGTAGTAGGGCCACTAAGAGTGAATTTGGAGTTTCCTGTTTGGGCAGAACATTGAAGCATATTAAAGGCAGCTTTAAAGTTTCAATAGAACAAACAAAATTTCCCAGAGTCGTTTTGCATGATGTAGCCCAATGTTGCGTCTTTTTTTTTCTTTAAGGGGAACACATCTAATAATAATACATGACAATTTAGTATTGTACAGGTGCTCAAAGTATAATAGGCTCTGTAAATACATAGAAGCAGAAAACTTCTACCTTTCAGCCTTACAGTCTAAGTGAAACCACACGGAGGTGGGGGGGGGCGTGGATTTGAAAGAAAATGGAAAGTGTGGCCCTTGCTGAGTGAACCTAAAAGAACAGAGAAAGGATTACAATATAAGGAATTCTATACAAATACCAAAATGAAAATATATAAAAATGATACAAATAGACCATCAGGTCAGCTCATGATATAATGCCTCTGAGAGCAAGATGGTAGTCCCCAAATCACTTTAGCTAATAAGTCAATGGAGCAATGTGTCTAATGTTTATAGTGTTTCTAGTTTATAATGTTTCTAAGTATACAAGTTTCTGCATGTACAAGGTCCATCCTGACCTTGACGACCCAGTGTTGCCTGATCTCATCAGATCTCAGAAGCTAGGCAGGGCTGTCTCTGGTTATTATTTGGATGGGAGATCAGCAAGGAATATCAGGGTTGTCACTTAGAGTCAGGCAATGGCAAACCACCTCTGAATGTCTCTTGCCTTGAAAACCCTGTGGGGCTGCCATAAGTTGGCAGAGACTTGATAACACTTTTCACCACCACTAAGGAATGCATGGCCACACAAGAGGCATTCCACGTTGCTGAGACAATTGATGACCAGGTAGTAGGGCCACTAAGAGTGAATTTGGAGTTTCATGTTTGGGCAGAACATTGAAGCATATTAAAGGCAGCTTTAAAGTTTCAATAGAACAAACAAAATTTCCCAGAGTCGTTTTGCATGATGTAGCCCAATGTTGTATCTTTTTTTTTCTTTAAGAACACATCTAATAATAATAAATGACAATTTAGTATTTCTACAGGTGCTCAAAGTATAATGGGCTCTGTAAATACATAGAAGCAGAAAACTTCTACCTTTCAGCCTTACAGTCTAAGTGAAACCACACGGAGGTGGGGGGGGGCGTGGATTTGAAAGAAAATGGAAAGTGTGGCCCTTGCTGAGTGAACCTAAAAGAACAGAGAAAGGATTACAATATAAGGAATTCTATACAAATACCAAAATGAAAATATATAAAAATGATACAAATAGAACATGGGGTCAGCTCATGATATAATGCCTCTGAGAGCAAGATGGTAGTCCCCAAATCACTTTAGCTAATAAGTCACTGGAGCAATGCGTCTAATGTTTATAGTGTTTCTAGTTTGTAATGTTTCTAAGTATACACGTTTCTGCATATACGAGGTCCATCCTGACCTTGATGACCCAGCCTCGCCTGATCTCATCAGATCTCAGAAGCTAGGCAGGGCTGTCTCTGGTTATTATTTGGATGGGAGATCAGCAAGGAAGGAATACCAGGGTTGTCACTTAGAGGTAGGCAATGGCAAACCACCTCTGAATGTCTCTTGCCTTGAAAACCCTGTGGGGCTGCCATAAGTTGGCAGAGACTTGATAACACTTTTCACCACCATACAAGCTAAGGAATGCATGACCACACAAGAGGCAAACCACTGGGGGCAGAGACTTGATAACACTTTTCACCACCACTAAGGAATGCATGGCCACACAAGAGGCAAACCACTGGGTTGGATCCAACAGCTCATTCCCACATCCACAAGGAATTTTGCTAGTGGAACATGACTTTTATAGCTCCCCCCTCCTGTGGCAGCTTGAAATGGGCCCCAAAATTCTGCTTCTGGTGAAAGTCATGCTCTGTAGGTGGAAGTCCTTGCATCCATGGAAATGTATTGTGGGTTCCACCCCACTTTCTCAGCCTCACCTCATGACCAACACGAGTACAGCAGAGGGACTGTAAGGCTGAAGAAGAAAACTAAGATATATTTTTCCACCCCTTGTCATAACACCAGAACTTGGAGTCCCTTTTGGCAGTAAAATGATGTTGAAATAGGTTGGAACTGTTCAACAACAGATTCAGGACAGAACCCCCCCACACACACACTTATACACATAAAGCATAATTGACTTGGGGAACCTCCTGTCATCAGATGTCATGAAAGCCATCAGCCTAATGGCTTTAAAGAGGTTAGACATATTTGTGGACAGAACTATTGGCCGTAATAGCTAAATATACTTCCAGATTCCAGGCAAGATGCCTTTGAAAATAAATGGGGAAGGGTTTAACTTCATGGTGATAGTGGGCTTCAGTGTGGGAAACAGGATGCACAAGTAAATGGATCTTTGGTCTGATCCAGGAGGGCTCTTCTTGTGATCTTAGTATTACCATATCAATGGCTGCAAATCACTTTTAAGACCTGAAATACACTATATATGCTAAGTACTGTTATTAATAGTATCAGATAGAAGAAGGCTGGGTGCTTTATATGGCCACCTGTCTGCCAAAACTCTCATGCATAGGGATTGGTGTCACACATTGTACAACACAAATGCAGGGTGCCAGCCAATCAATGTACATATAAGCTTCAAGAATGCAAATTTGTAGATAAAAACTTCTCCCTGATGTCTCTGTGATTTTCAGGAATGCATATCCAGAACTCATGAGCAACTAACCTAACAATGTTGTTAATTGAGTCTGCTGTTGCAAAAGGGAACAGACTCCGAAGTAGACATGTATTTGTCAACAACAACAAAAAATGCTTCCTTTTTTTCTGTGCTTGATAATCTCCGGGAATCTGGGAGGCATGTTAAAAAATGCATCAAGTGCAGATTTAAAATGTTATTACAAAACGCAACATAGAGAGAGCAGAAGCATTAGGTACAATAGCTCAAAATTTACAAAAGGGAACTATTTAAATTTTAAGCAAGCTACAGCTATGGTATATAAGTGGTTTCTTTCCTCAGAATCATTTGGCTCAAACTAGAAAGGTTAAAGATTTTAAATATTTAGCAAGATGTACCTTTTAACCTTCACTCCTCCTGGGAGGTAATCTAAACTCTATCCAAATCATTAAATTAATCCTTTGTGGCCTCTGTAAAATCAAAATTTCATTTCTTTAGCACGCAAATGATAGCATTAATGTTTGAAAATATACAGCACAAAGACCCTTCCATCTGTCTAATTGGTGTTCCTGTCTCAGAGAGTCGCCACATAGATCTGCAACTTAAAAGAAATCTGAAATCTCTGAGAATTAGACTAGCAGTAGTTAATAGATAAAATAATTTGTTTTTAGGAAAAGTCCCTTAGATCTGTTTTTGGTAAAAATAGATGATATGCATGAGATGAAAAAGAGGAGGGAAAGGTTCAAAGAAAGGTATTTGGAATCATTTTTGCAGCACTCCGATAACAGATAGGGAAGAAAGCTCTTATTTGTTTTCTTTTTTGGTCAGATGGTTCGCAGTACTCAACTATTCCATGTCCAGTTTCCCATCATTACGGGACTTGGCTAATCATATTTGTTGTAGAATGATCTGTACAAACTGATGAAATTCCTTTACATGCATCTATGGAGGCATTATTAATAAACTTTCTAACCCAGAAATGTGCCTTTGACCCTGGTAAATAGTCCTGGATGCTACAGTGGTCAACACATGGAAATAATAATGGAAGATTTAATTCTCTATTCATGTTGACCTTACTTATTTAAAATTTGAAAAATAGAAAACTGCACAATTAAGAGCAAACCTGTAACAACACACATATGCAACAATTAATAACAATGCAGTGCATTTGTTGGGTTAAGTTTTTCCTGATATAGTAGAGCATAGGGAGCCAATGGGTTTCCCAGGGGCTCATTTCTTTACCATATGTTAGGGCTGTCAATGCTTCCATTTTTATCATAGTCCATACTTTTATTAACCATTCGATTTTATTTGGAGTACATTAAGATTTCCAGAAGTGAGCTGCCAGTTCTTGAGATGACTTCTGAACTATCGTGATATAATTTAACAAAAATTTTCTGCAACGGGCATTATTTCTAGTCATGATATAATTTAACAAAAAGATTCCATCTCTAAAAGATATATTAATTTTTAGCACTTTTGCAATAGTTTTGGCCGCCGTTTTCAAAGAAACCTGGGTCCTTGGACTTAACGAACCACAGATGCTGCAAATCAGCTTTCTGACCTTCCTCACTCTGTTATGGAGAAATAGTCCATCATCACAACGTCATGGACCTATACTACATGAGCACAGTAGTGCTCTTGGAAGGGAACTTTCCAGCCCTGCTGCCTGCAAGGTGATGGACCCCAGGAAGAGTGGGAATGGGAAACTTTGCAAATCCACACAAAGAAGGGGAGGGGAAATCTGCTGGCTCCAGTAGTGACTAATTAAGAAAGAGATTTTTGGGCTACGATGGATGGCTCAAGGAAAACATCAATTCAGTATGCAGCAGCAGGGGAAAAGGCAGATTCCAGGATGGGAATATTAGGAAAGGATTAAAAATTATATTGTCAGGCATCATAATGACCATTCCCTGCCCATCCGTATTGTCATAGTGCTGTTGCTGCACTTTGAAAATACAAACCCATTTGTGTGTATGTCTTTCAATTATTCTCATTCATATTTCACTCTTTTGGGGAGGGACAGATATCATGGAAGTCTGTAAGCAACACGTAAAGCTTGCATTACTGTGACAGGAGGCCTGGATGGATCAGGGACTCATGGCTTACTGCCGTTAGCAAAACAAAGGAAGCACCCATACACACCATGGTGCTTGAACTAACTATCCAGCAGAAATGGTAAGAGATACTTTGACACAGAGAGGGAGGAAATTGGCCCCATTGCAAGGTACCCCTCCCTAGACTGCAAAGATAATCTTCAGCACAGGGAGATGGGAATTTGCTTTTCCAGAGATGACATGTAGCTGTAACATACTGGGAAACTAATTCATGGGGGGGGATTTATTGGCCCCATTGCCTTGCCCAATCTAGTGAGGAACTAACTCATTAATCAGGAAGGGGGATCATCCCCATTGCCTTTCCCAGAGAAGAAATGTTGCCTAAATGGAGGGAGGAATTAATTCATTAAAGGGAAGCAAGTGTGAAGAATGTAGCATTGTGTTAATCTTTAGCTGGGCTGTTCAAACAAGGAGGCTTAAAAGAAATTAAAAATCACAAAAGAAAAAAATCAGGTTTGAGCTATTCCCAAGCAGTGCTGCGCATGCATCCCAAAATTAAAAAAGAAGAAAAAAACCCATGAGTGGAGAACTGTGAAGGTGGCTTGACACAAGGGATGGGTGCTTCTGGTGTGAAAGGGAAAACGGATTAGCCTGCTGCATCTGGAATCTATACTGCAAGTGCAGATTGACAAACCATCATGCCACTAATAAGACCACCATCCCAAAATTAAAAAAGAAGGACACATGGCCTCCCCTCCCCATGTGGACACAGCCAGGTTTGTCTTATGAATATGCATTTCTTGTCTCTAGTACGATGAAGAAAACAACTAGATAGAGGTAGTACCAAGACATTAGAAGGAATGATTGCTGTTAGAAGGAGGACTTTTCTTGTTAATGAAAATGATTGAAATTGCTTGACTGCTCTATTGAAAAATTACAAAGCAGACACTCAGTCGCTTTGTCTTTTTCAGACAGCTTGCCATTATTAGTAGACACAGATCAATGAATGTTACAGGGAAATTCCATCTACTGTACTTATTGCACCTTTTGAGAAGATTTTTGTTAACCTAATCTTTTCTATGGCAAATATGAGTAGACCTTAATGATTTTTTCCCCTGTGGCTAGGAAAGAAAATAAACAGTGAAAAGAATGACATGTCAAGTAGTTTGTGTCACAGTGTTTAGGAAAAAATATATTAAAGTTAGAAATAGATGCTGGAAAGAATCTCTGTAGTTCACTTTCATTGGCACATCTTTCACAACTGGCAGCATTGTCTTTTCAAGGGAACATTGCCTCTTGCATGTTTGCTTGCCTGAATATAAACAGCATATGAAGGTCCATCTAGCAAATATTGTCTAACCTAATAGATAGTGGCTCTCCAAGGTCAAGAGACTGCCCCCCCAAACTATCCCCCTGCCCAAGAGTTATGGTAAAGACAGTCACATTTACATTTGGTATGAGATCTGCCTAATAGTTTTCCTCTACTATTTTTGGGTGTATTCTTCATCACAACCAGTGTTGCTGCCATCCCATTATTAGGCTTCATTGGATGTGAGATTGAGAGACAGGACAGTTAGCCTCTTATCAACCTAAAGCAGTGATACTTAGTCATTAGGGAGTGGCATGTGGATCTTTGTGGAAGAAGAGAGGAGGAAGGGGGGGGAGTAAATTGGTTTACAACCTCCTTCCCTTCCCCCCCCCCCAACAGACACCTGTGAGGTAGGTGGGCCTGAGAGAGCTCTCTCAAGAACTGCCGTTGAGAGAACAGCTCTGAAAGAACTTATGACTGACCCAAGATCACACCAGCAGCTGCATATGGAGGAATGGGGAATCAAACCTGGTTCTCCCAGATTAGAGTCCGTGCTCTTACCACCTGTGGCTCTCTCCCCGCAGTCCCCATGTCCCTGGGAAGTGAATAAGGCCACTGCCTTATTCAAAGTGGTTCCCACCTTGAAGGAGCCACTGTCTCAGGGACTGGAGGATGGATAAGCTGCAAGCCTCCCTAAGTTGCAGGTCATGACAGAGAAGGGCCTGTCCTCTCCAACACCCCCACACCATTCTTTAGCCTCTGCACTCTCATCCTAGCACCCAGAAGGAGAGCAAGCTGGCTGTAGACATGAGAAAGCGAAGCCGCTGCCACCGCCGCCACCACCACCACTATGGCAGCCATCCAGGAAAAGGCCATAGTGTGTGTGGGGGGGTGGCTTTCCCCCCCTTTCTCCATGACCAGCTTACTCTCCTTTGGGTAGCTTGGCAATCTCACTCTCTCTCTCACATGTGGTATTTCATGCTGAGGAGAGAATGAGAATGCAAAGAAGGAAGCACTTTCCCTCACCATAGATGCACAAGGGCTGACTATGGTTCAACAGTAGTGGGGGGCAGAGAACCCAACAGGTGCAGAAGTAGTTAAAAAAGTAATTTAAAAGGTTATACTTTAAAGATTTAACACTAATAGTTATATTTTTATGTTAATGTATTTGTGTATTTGGACATATAATAATCATGTGGTGCTTTTGGTTGATGGTGATTGCGAATGTGGTTCTTTGTGTGTTGTGGAGCGAGTACTACTGACCTAAGGGGATGTTTGTGAGAGGCCTTCTGAGAGGCCAAAGGGTAGAGATTTCCTGAATTATCTGTTTCTTCCCTCTCATGTTCCCTGTGAGGTTTCCCTTGCCTGGGCTAGCAAAGCATGTCCATTAGTAAAGGCAGACAGGCAGCATATATAGGCAGATGGAAAAATCTGTCATATTAAACAGGGGACAGAAATCTTGTACAGAAGGTTCAACCTAGAATAGTTCTTCACACTGTCTTCTCTCTAAGGCTATTTGCTGCACACCATTCCTCCTGTCCTCAGGAAATTAGTCTGACTTTACAAACCCATTGTGAATACAGTGTCAGTAATCACCTGACTGATAACACATCACAACCAGTGTTCCCTCTAAGCTGAGTTAATGTGCGCTAGCTCACAGTTTTTGAGCCTCTGGCTCACACATTTTTGCCTTGGCTCAGGAAGGATGGCTCCAGAGCAAACTAGTTTATCCAGCAGCCAAATCTCTTGCTCACAACTTTAATGCCAGTAGCTCACAGAGTAGAAGTTTTACTCACAAGAGTCCACAGCTTAGAGGGAACATTGATCACAACACTGCATTAATGTGCATCACAGCTGACTTTAAGTGCATTTTGTCAATTGAGTTTTCTTTTAGGAGTGAGCATGAACTTAACATTGTAAGACAAGTTTCACAACTTGTCAAATATCTAGACAAAATCCTTGAGGGCACTATTCAGCTCAAACTGGCCTCTGGCTATAGAGGATGCAAGAACATCTGAGAATAGGCTGGTTTTTGTTTGCTTATTTATTTATGCTACAATTCTTCTTGTATGTTGCTTGCACAATGAGATACATGAGACCCATGGAGGAGCTTGTATTTTAGCCCACCACATCCACAGGCCTGAGGGCAGACAGTGATGCTTCAAAGCTGAAAATTATATGAAATTATATAGAATTTGATCACATGCTGGCTTAAACCCAACCAAAGAAAGTTAGTACAAACAACAAGTGTTATATAAGAGATGACTACAGTTTCATAATGGCAGATACTGAAACTGTGCGTATACCCTGGTGGAGATGGTGGGTGTTCAGAGGATATGTTGACATGATGAGTTTCACCAAAAGTGGAAAGGGGGAACTGGACATGTGAGATCACTAGGAATGGCACAATGTTAACACAAGGACTAAGGAGAAAGGTTAGAAGGGTACATAAAGTTGCCTGTAGGAAGAAAGGAAAGGGTTTTCTCCAGCTCTCCAAAGACTTCCCGAAACACTGAATGGAAATGATGTCCAAAACAGATGTGCCATTAAAAAAATGTGATGGGGCAATAAAATACAGAATAGCCCCAGAAATAACAGAAACAAGAGTTTATATGTGATCCTATGTCTGTTAGAATGGCAAGCTCTACCATAAGTACCACCAAGATTCTTAAAGAATTACTACAGGAGAAGCTGTAATATCCTCACCTCTGGTGGCCTGTAGAGAAAGATGCTGATGCAGATGTTGCATATTAATAGAACAATAATGAAGTGTCTTTAAGCATTATACCATAAGCCAGTAGAATATTCAGTCTTAGTTGATTTTCTGTTCCTGTCCCCTTTCTTTCTGCTATTATGGTAAATCTCAGTGGCAGCTTGATACCCTTTACTAGGTCATTCCTTGTAAGCGTCAAAAACAACTAATAAATATTAATTAATAAAGTGATTCATGAATTCTGTGTGATATAAGGAAGAGAAGAAAATTCAGAATTATTGCTGCCAGAAGTGTATCAATTTCACTCCTAAACCTGAGTTTCAAAAAATTGGAAGCTAGGCATACTCATGTCTCAGGACTCAGGAGAGAAATAATAGGTAATCATGCTATAGGCCTTAAATTCTGGGTAGATACTGAAAGCAAATATGGGAATCCTGGGATGACCAACCTCATACTTTACAGAGTAACATAGTTCAAAAGTAAGGTGAGACTGGCTGATCTTTAGAAAGCACAAAAATGAAGATGAATGGTTCTCAGTGCTTCTCCAAGTTAACTTTTATCCTTGAAAAGTTTTATTTTTCAAGTTCTAGCACTTTCTTCTTGTAATAATTAAGTACTGCATTAGTATAGTTTTATTTATCTAATATTAATAATAACAAGTAGAGGTGCAAAATTAAACAATTATTGAAATTATTCTAAGAAACTGATGCAAGGAATCTACTTTTAGTCCTGCAACTGGTCAGAATAACACTTTCACTGAAACAGCAGAAAAGTGCAAGTGTCCAGTAGCACCTTACAGACTGAAGAAGCGATCAGTCACTCACGAAAGCTCATATCCTACTACAAATTTTGTTAGTATTTAAGGTGCTACTGGACTCTTGCTCTTTTCTACTGCTACAGACAGACTAACACAGCTACCCATCTTGAACTTCCATGGAAGAATCTGTATAGTTTTTACAGTTTGGAGGGAGGGAGGGAGAGAGAGAGGTGGGGGGGGACATAGAAATATCAACAGTGAATTCCAGTTTGCAGATTGGAGTTAAAAATGTGTTAAGAGCTCAAAAATGCCTATAAAACAAGAAACAAGATTTAAAATATTTTCTTTTGGGGGAAAAAGTTGGTATGTTGGGACCTGGAGACCTTTCACTATAACTTTTTATCTACAGACTACAGAGATCAGTTCCCCTGGCTGTTTTGGAGGGTGGACTCTATGACATTGTACCCTGCTGAGGTCTCTCCCCTCCCCAAACCCTGCCATCCTGGGCTCTACCCTCCAAATCTCCAGGTAGTTCTCCACCCACTGCTGGCAACCCTGTTGGCATGAGTCATTTTATTCCCATCCTCATCAAAAATACAAGTATAGACCGGGTGAATATTTCTCAACCTTCAATGAAATGAATATCGTTTCCTGTTGGATCTCACTCAAATTACTGGAAAAGGTGTCAGATTGTGTTTAACATAATGTTCTATAGCTCAGTAGTGGTAACCTCCCACATTCCCTGCCTTTAAATTAAAAATACCTTTTTTTGTTAAGGAATAGGGTTTTGTTCAGTATGAGCCTGTACTATTAATGTTATCACACAATACATGGCTCTGAATTACAACAAGCCATTTTAATAATCTATTGGGACATCTACCAGCAAACCTGTTTAGCTTAATGAGAGAGTGGAAATGTCGGCTTCTTATCTGGAAGCAAGAATAAAATCTGCTTAATGGAACTAAATTTGGCCACTTGTAAATGATCAAATCATGTTTAAGCTGGTGTCAAAAAGGCAAGAACATCTACGCTCAGACTTGTTTAATACTAAGAAGAAAAGAAACTAGTGTAATTGGTGAACACTGAGTTTGACATTTGGGTTAGATGTTCCAAATCTTATTGCATGATTTTCATTGCAGAACTCTGTTAAACTCTGTTTGAAGGGTGATAGGATCAAGAAGTACATTCAGGTGCTTATTATCAATATATCTATTTCTCAACATGGCTCCACCTGTGAATACTTAAATCCAGAGACTGGAGCCATGAGACAAACAAGACAGATCTTTCTATAAACATAAGAAAACCCCAACTTTGTAGAAAAATCTAAAATCTTTTTTTTAAACCCTCCCATAAAATAATAGAAGCAATACCTGTACCTTTAAGAAATGAACACCTTCTGAGATCTTAGTGGCCATTGTAGAATTTTCTAGGAAACTGCAGCAATATTGCCAGACATTGGTTTGGGCCGGTAAAAGGCATTGGTGAGGGCCCTTCCCAGGGCTACTTTGGCCTCTCAGTCCACCCATATGCAACTCACCAAAGTGTAATGGAGGATACAGGATTACCTAATGCCACACAACTCATCTGGCTCTGGAGGCAGGCTCCACACAGCTTGTGTGGAGGGATCGTCAGTGACTGTCATTTCGTCTGAAACCTTGCAACGTTTGTTCCCGCGATGGAGCCTTCGGCGTTTGCAGCCGAGCACCATCCACCTTTCCAATTTTCAGGGAAGGCGCATCCCTGTGGCCGGCAAAGCCACATTTGAGGTACAATATAAAGGGTTTAAAGAGTCTCTGAGTCTCCTTGTTGCCGAGGGACGCCGAGCCAGTCTGTTGAGCTTAGACTGGTTTTAGGCCCTAAGAATTGCAATAAGTGGTATTAACCAAGTCAATGCAAATAAATTGAATTCACTGTATGTGGAATTTGCAGATGTGTTTGGTGGTACTCTGGGAATGTATAAGGGGTCGCCTGTAATGTTTGACCTAGATCCGTCTGTAGCGCCTATACGGCTTAAGTATCGCAAGGTACCGATTTCTCTAAAACCGCATATAGAGACCGAGCTGGATAAGCTCATGTCTCAAGGTGTGCTTGAACTAGTGTCACACTCAAAATGGGAGGCCCCTATCATGACACCAGTAAAGCCTGGCGGGTCTATCCGAATATGTGCTGATTACAAATGCACACTCAACAAGGCTCTGCAGCAGCACTCTTACCCAGTCCTCGTAATTAGTCACGTACTGGCATCATTAGGGGAGGGTAAAGTCTTTGCCAAACTAGATCTGGCTCAGGCCTATCAACAGCTGCCAGTAGACCCCCAGGCCACCATGGCACAGACCATTGGGGTGCGTTCAAAGTGGATCGTTTGCAGTTTGGCGTAAACATGGCCCCAGGCATATTCCAAGGCCTAATGGAGGGGTTGTTAAGGGACCTGCCCGGGGTGGTCCCCTATTTCGACGATGTGTTCATTGCCGGCCAGTCTGAGGACGAACTGGCAGAATGCCTCAGGTCCATTTTACGTTGGTTCCAAGAGGCTGGGTTGAAAGTAAAGAGGGCTAAGTGTTGTTTAGGAGTACCCAGTGTGGACTTCTTGGGGTTCCGAATCGACACTAATGGTGTCCACCCAACTGAGGGAAAGGTACGGGCTATCCCAAATGCCCCAAAGCCTATTTCTAAGAAGAAATTGCAATCCTTCTTAGGCATTCTAAACTTTTATCACGCCTTCCTGCCCCATAAGGCATCAATAGCCGAACCATTGCATCGCCTCCTCAACAAGGGGCTGAAGTGGGAATGGGGCCCTCAGCACGATTGGGCTTTTACCGCCATTAAATCACTGTTGTCATCCGAGGTGGTCCTTACCCACTACGATGAGGCCAAGCAACTGGTTTTGGTGGCGGATGCATCTCCGTATGGGGTGGGGGTTGTGTTGAGCCATGTACTGGCTAACGGCAGGGAGGCACCTATTGCCTATTACTCGCGGACACTAACCCCAGCTGAAAGAAACTATGCCCAAATCGACAAGGAGAGGTTGGCGCTAGTGGCCGGCATTAACAAGTTCCATAACTTTTTGTATGGCAGACCGTTCATTACGGCCACGGACCACAAACCCCTCCTTGGTATCTTTGCACTGGACTGCCAAACACCCCACGTCTTGTCTGCATGGATGTTGTGCTGGACAGTATTTTTATCGGTGTACAACTACGTCCTGGAGCACCGGCCAGGAAAGAACATGGGCCATGCTGACGCCCTCAGCCACTGCCCTCTGCCAGAACTGGACAATGACCCTGCACCGGCTTACGAGGTGATGGCCCTCGAGGAACTGGCTAAACCTCCAGTGCAGGCATCGGACATTGCAACCGCCTCTGCCCGGGACCCCACCATTGCCAGGGTTCTCAACTTGGTGTGGAGGGGGTGGCCGGTGGGGCGCGTTGATGATTGCTTTAAGCCGTTTGCATCATGGCAAATGGAATTGTCTGTGCACCGGGGATGTTTGCTATGGGGCAATCGGGTGGTGGTTCCCCCAAAGCTAAGGGAACAAGTCTTAGAGGCTCTGCACGAATGCCACCCCGGCATCGTGTGCATGAAGGGACTGGCCAGAGGGTATTTCTGGTGGCCAAAGATCGATGCAGACAAAGAGTCCAGGGTCCAGAAATGCCCTGAATGCCAACTGTCCTGACCTGATCCCCCACAGGCACCAGTAACATAATGGGAGAAATGCCACCACCCATGGTCAAGGGTTCATGTGGACTTTGCAGGCCCTTTTCAAGGGCAGATCTTTTAAATCATTGTAGATGCTTATTCGAAGTGGCTAGAGGTTGTCCCCACATCCAAAATGACAGAGTTAACTGTTATTAATGTTTTATGTAAACTGTTTGCAACGCACGGGTTGCCAGACACTCTGGTGTCTGACAACGGGACATGCTTCACAGCCATTGAATTCAAGGAATTTTTGGTGGCAAACCTCATTGCTCACAGTACGTCTGCACCATTCCACCCAGCAACCAACGGGCAGGCCGAAAGAATGGTGCGGACCACTAAGGAGACTTTGGGTTGCTTGATGCAGGGAAATTGGGGCCAAAAGGTGGCATCTTTCCTGCTGCACCAACACGTCACACCACACTCCGTGACGGGGCAGAGTCCAGTAGAGCTGCTAATGGTCCGACGCCTTACCACATTGCTAGACCACATGCACCTGGATTTAACATCAGCCAGACCACCAAACAGTGAGTCCACTGAACAACCAAGGGTGTTTGTTGAAGGGGAGAGTGTATATGCAAGGAATTACGGTAGCGGACACAAGTGGTTACCAGCGACAGTAACCCATGTCCTAGGGTCCCGACATTACACTGTCAAGGTTAACGATGTCAGGGTAATGAAGCGCCATGTGGATCAGTTGCGCAAGCAGTGGGCTGACTCAGTCCCTGATTCCTTTCCCTAGGTTGCCGATGTACCTGACTCGGACAGTCAGGTAGAGTCTCCAGACTCCGGCCAGACTGAGGGCTTCCAAACACTGGAACCCTCAGGCATAGTCGAGGGCAAGCAGAGCCATGACTATGCGAATTGGCTATGGACTCTCAGTCCCATTCGGAATCAGACTGAACCCACCTACAGGGAGCCCGAAGTTCTTCCTCCGACCCCACCAACGGTAAATATCACATGATCCCAACGGGTCAAGCAGCGTCCTGCTTACTTGAATGATTATGACTGTTCAAGGGTTGTCTCGTCTTAGGGGGGAGGATTGTTGTGTATGTAATGTAATGTATTATAATGGAATGAATGTATTGAGCTTGAGTCTGACCAAGGTATCGTGAAACGACCTATCAGAACAAAGGTAGTTCTGGAGGGAAGCAAAGTGATTGGTCTTTATGTACGGTATTTGATTGGACCTTATCTGATATGTGGGCATGGCTTGCCAAGCCCGGACAGTTTTAAAAGGAGCCTGTTCCTCCATTGTTTGTCTCGTTCTGGTTCTTCTGTCTTTGTGTTCAAATTAAGCTGTTATTACTGTTCACCTGCTGCCTCGAGTCTCGTATCTAACACCCGGTGTTTTTTAACTCCGCTTCTGCGGCAGAGCAGAACGGGTTGCTGATGGCTGTGGGGCACTTCCCAGATGCTGTTGTCTGATCGCGCCCTTTAAATCCACCCGGCATCTGTGCCTATGGTGGGTCTAATTGTGTGTGTGATCGCAGCCATACTGATCAAATCCAGCTTTTGTGTGTGTGTGTGGGTGGGGGTCATTCCTGCAGACTCAGAGAAGGCAAATCACCACTGCCTTTACTAAAAGATTTCTTTAGCTACATGACTGAGAAGTTTAGGATTGGAGCTGCTGCACAAGGTCTGAATTTTAAAGGATTGCTTGCAGTCTACTCAGAGGCATAGCATTCACTGAATCCTAAGCCTTAAATTATTAACTCCTCTCTGGATTTTGTTATCTCTTACTCACCATCAAAACCTCCTGCTCAGTAAATATTTTGAAAGAGCATTACCCTGGCTGATAGGGGTTTGATGTCAGGCCTCCTGGCTTAGTCGGCTGATTTCTTGACTGTAGTAAGTGGAATCTGTTTTTTAACTGGAAAAAATCCTTAAGTAGGCTTCAACCATTAACAAATAACTTCTCATAATATTTTTAAAAAATCAGAAAACAATAAATAACCTCGCTTCTAAGAAAGGGGGGAAGGATGAATTAAAGAAAAAAGATATTACAAATATAATAATCCCTGCTACTGGCTTCCGCTCAGAAACCCCAATTACTTTACTGACCACTGGCAAGCCTCTGTTATCATCCTAAATCCATGGCTGAGATTGTCCTTGGGCATTTCATTGTTGCACAGTAAAAAAAGCACATGGTTCCATGTTCCCTGTTACTCAGCAACAACACTGCTGGGGAATTGCAACTATTGCAGCTCTCTTGCTCAGCTGTTATACAGTCTGATTCTACATGGAGAGCCTACATATCTCCCAGGTGAACTTTGTATGTCCAGCATAGTATCATTGGAGAGAGACAGGACACGTAGGTACCTGTTCCCAGGTAGGAATAGAAAATTCAGACCTATCTAGCTTGTAGGGGGAGCAGTGGCACAGGGGATTTATCCTCTGGTTACAAGTAACATCTGAGCTGAACAGAACTGCTGTCAGTTCTAGCCCCGCGCTGGTGTGAGCTACCAGCCTTGTCCCCAGCTTGCTGTCCACCCAGTGGTTCGAAAGCTTCGGCGAGTAGATAAAATGGGTACCACTCCTTAGAGAGGGTGGGCACACCAACCCCCACCCCACCCCATGGGGGAGGTGTAATGGGCCATTCCGGCCAGGCGGTGGCAGTATGGAGCTGCGACCCGAAGAGTCCTGGAGAGGAAGAGCTGACGTCATCCAGCCAAGCCAAGCCGAGTGGGAAAAATGCTGTCCGGATCACATCTGAGTTGCAACTGAACAAATCCCCGTCGGCTGCAAAACATGTGCTATGTAAAGATGATATGTGTTGTTCTCCCTTACCCCTATAAAGCATTGTTAGTCCCTTGTGAAATGAGTAACTGTAAATCGCTCAAAGCCAGCAGCTCTGCAAGGATTGAGCGATGAATAAATTGAAAGATTATTATTAATAATAATAATAATAATAATAAAACTAGTGCTAACGTATATAGTAACACCGGATCTGACTCACAATTAGCCTTGCCCAGTATCTAAGCAAAAAATTTACAGATATGCAGCAGAGGTGGATCAAGTTAGGTGAAGATGAATGTTGTTGCTGCCCTCATTACATCTTGTAGGGGACATGATTGCGGTTGCTCCTCAGGAGTGATTTATTCCCTCAGAGATAACTTATGGGAAAGGCACTGCTACTGGGAATGTTTTATATATGAGTTGAAATTATTGCCCCAAAGACAGGAGTCCTTGTTGCCTCAAGAGACTAGAACTGGACATGAAGAATGAAAGCACATTTCAGTGAAAGAATTTTTCCAGATTAGCCTGATGCTAAAATTAATGCCCAGTGTTGCTAGCACAAAAACTACCATGTTATTCTTTCCTTCATCTTTTTCTGCCTTACTAGGAACCCATATGTTCCAATTAGTGCCACAAGCAGACTGGGAGAACTGCTGAGTTTCAGATTTTTCTAGAAAGAGTGCCTGTTCCTTCTTTAACCTG
The DNA here is from genome assembly GCF_001447785.1 of Gekko japonicus. NCBI lineage: Eukaryota > Metazoa > Chordata > Lepidosauria > Squamata > Gekkonidae > Gekko > Gekko japonicus. The sequence continues at coordinate 16,026 of NW_015170909.1, read as the reverse complement.
GCATGCTTTGGTGTATCCTGAATTAATTTATACTTGGCACAGACTAATTCAATTCATCTGCAAAGTGCTTCCTGAATCAGTACCTTGAAGGCCAAAGTAGGCAAGACAGGGCCGGGTACCCTGTTCTTTCTTTCTTTCTTTCTTTCTTTCTTTCTTTCTTTCTTTCTTTCTTTCTTTCTTTCTTTCTTTCTTTCTTTCTTTCTTTCTCCTCTTAATAACAGGACTCAGGAAGGGGAATTAGACTGAGATAAGATCTTGGTGAGGGAGCTGTCACCTTTCCCTGACACTATTTTTCCTGATCTTGATCAAGCCCTTAAATTGCTGTTTGCCCCACTGCTCTTTCCTCTCTCACAACTGCTTTTAAGAAAAACAGCAAAGTTCTCTCCATTGGTCATAATGCTGTCATATACTGTAGACAGGGTTCTACCACCCCCTGTAGCAGAAACATCCTTTTCCTCTCTCTCTGCCTCTTTTTGTGTAACATTTGATCAGGGGAGATTTTTGTGAAACTCAAAAGCTTGCTCACTGGTGTAGGGTTGCCAAGTGCCAACTGTCTGCTGGCATGGGGCTCCTGGTTGCTGCCTGGGGTCTTCAGGCAGATGTGCTCTGGGTGATGTCATCACACCGGGCATGTCAGGCATGGCGGAGCTCTTTGGGGGTGGGACTCCCCCACTGGCCAGGTGGCCGGTGGAACATTGGTGACCCCAAAATAGGGGGAAACCCACGCCCAGTGGGGGGATGGCAACCCTACAATAGTGACTTTTAGCTGGTCTTAATTTGCAGTGCAATCCTAAACAGAGTCATACCCTTCTCAGCCTTTGCTCTTAGAGATGTTTCTTCATTGCCACTGGTGGTCTTAGCTGTGGGGAAATGAGGGCAGTTCCTTGGGCTCCATGCTGGACTGCCATGTAGCCAGTTTGGTGTAGTGGCTAAGTGCGTGGATTCTGATCTGGGAGAACCGGATTTGATTCCCCACTCCTCCACTTGTACCTGCTGAATGAGCTTGGGCAAGCCATAGTTCTGGCATGGCTGTTCTTGAAAAAGAGCAGTTTCTGTCAGAGCTGTCTTAGCCCCACCTACCTCACAGGGTGTCTGTTGTGGGGAGGGGAAGGGAAAGGAGTTTGTAAGCCGCTCTGAGACTCCTTTGGGTAGTAAAGGGTGGGGTATAAATCCAATCTCTTCTTCTTCCTGACCTGGCCCTGCCCCTCTCCTCTGCTAGCTCGCAGTATCTCAAGAGGTGATGGACAGTGACTGCGCAGTTCTCCAACCCTTCCTTTCCCGGTACATGGTAACTCTCCATGTTCTCCCTAGCTGCACTGACGCTATGGAACCAGCTCCCTGATGAAATTCGAGCTCTGCAGGTTCTTCAGCAATTCCTAGAGCAGTGAAGACCGAGCTGTTCCGACAAGCGTTCTAACAGTCCTGGCCACACTGATCGTCCCACATAAGCACCAGCACTTTATAACAGATGGCCGCCACATTCTAATTTTAACAAGTTGTATTTATTGTATTGTTTTGTATTGTTTCAGATGTGACAATCGGTATTAATTGTATACTGGTTTTAACCAATTGTAAGCCACCCTCCCTGAGCCGCCTGGAAGGGCGGGGAAAAAGTCTAACAAATAAATAAATAAATAAATAAATAAATGTCATTGCTGGCAGATAGGGCCTGCTTAGCCAGCCACCCTCGATGTCTGGCTGGCTGGCAGGCATGCCAGGCTGCCAGGCTGCATGGGAAGAAGACAGCATGCACACATGAAAGCATCACATACTCCTTCTCACTGGTGCAGCATCTATCCTTACATTATGTCCCAGTGCAGCAGCAGCAGCAGCAGCAAAAAAAAATCTCACAGGTATGTGATAACTGCTCTTGTGGTTTTGCCAGGTTCAAAATATCAAAGAGGTAGTCCGAGAAACCCTTCTTCAGGTGCCCTTACAGGCTGAGTCAAGATGGCAAAGGACTTTCTTCACCATGACACCAAAATTATGGAATTTCCCCCCCAAGAAGTTTTGCCTCTCCCCCTTTATCATTGTCTTCCACCAGTGGTTAAAGACTTTTCTGTTCTTTCTGGTATTCCCTCACTGCCCTTCCTTTCTGTTTATGTGTTTTTAAATCATTTTTGCATTTTGTTTAATTGCTGCTTTTAACTATTTCTATATAATATTTTACTAGCTTGTTTTAATGGTCTTCATTGTTCTTCGCCTTGGGGACCCTACTGGGGTGGAAATGAAGCATCAAAATATTTTAAATAAATAGATCCTGGAAGATGTACCTTCAGTTCCCCGCCCTTATAACCAAGAGTTGTTCACTCCAGAATAAGAGCTTGTTTAGTCTCCCAATGTACATAAACAGGGGTCATTTTCTAGAAAAAGAGGTGCCGGAGCTCATTAGCATAACTTATTAGCATAACTTATTTGCATATGCCACACCCCCTGACATCACCGGAAGTGTGTCAAAAGGCAACACTCACCGCTCAGGCTCCACTGGACTGTTTTGGATTGCTAGCTATTGGGGGGGGGGGGAAGGTGCAGATCTGCCCCCACGGGAGAGCTTGTACCTGAAGGTGGGCTGGGGGGGGGCTCTGCAACTTACCTGGCTGCTTCTTGCTCCTCATGGCCAATCTGAGGGCTGCTGGGAGCGGGGGGTGGGGCTTATTGCATGTGCCCACCCCCTGGGTTCCTTACTGCCAGAGCTCCGCTCCTGTGCGCTCCCGCAGGAAATGATCCCTGTACATAAAGATTAAACAGAATCTCAGAAGTGAATGTGGAGTAAAATAAACTGAAATTGCCAACCTAGCTTTATCCAGACTTCCTTTCAATCATAGGATGAGCCCAAGGAGAATCTGTTCCCAGAGGATCTTCTTACATTTGATCCTCAATCCCCATTATACAAACAGCCATCCTTTTAGTTTCATTCGATCTGATTTGCTTTTTCATGCTTATTTCCCCCCTTAAACTATATGTTCTTCAAGCAATCAAATATGATTTATGCCATTGGCAAGAATTATCTAATGGATCTGCAGAAATGAATTCCACATACAGGAGCAAGGAATCCATTTTTATGGTGGGAGTACAGGAATCTCTAATGTAATCCTCAATTTCATTTCCCCCAAGGTATACTTCAGAATTTTGAGGGGGAAAAATATCAATTTGTCTCATTACTTTGTTTAAACATTGACATTTTACATTGCATCTTTAACAAATACCTTTGGCACCATCATAGCAGACAAATCCTTCTTTATTTCAGTATTATCAGGCATTCCCCATGATCCTTTTTTCTATATTGGGTTGGCTTGTTTTACATACTTTTCATGTCAGTCCTTGAACTCCAAAACAAAGGAATATGGAGTACAGTATGTCATTTCATCTAAAAGTTTTCTCCCCAAACTAACATAACAGATGCCATCTCCAAGAGATGAGTTTACATGTCCTTCTTCTGGTGCCAATGTTTTTCAATACTCCCCTGTTCTGAATACAAAGCAGTCTAAAGAATATACATGCCTCTTTTTCTTTCCTTCTTTGTGACTGGTACTGCATCTCATGCTGGTGCTTGTACAGTGAGGGTTTTTGTGGCTCTGAATTTGAGAGTGGAATCATCTATGGTTTACCTTCCACATGTTTCTAGGCAGCTGTTTTGTTTGTCTCTTGGAAATGGAATTTCAAGCCTCTATACTGTTGCAGTTGTAGGAGTTATTTTGAACAACAGGGACATAGAACAAATTTAGAGTCCAGTGGGACCTTTAAGACCAACAAAGGTTTATTCAAGGTACAAGCTTTCATGTACAAGGCACACTTTTTCAAATACATTGGAATGTAGATCAGGTTCTAAACTTATAGAGATGTTAATTTGCTGTTAAATCCCTGTCTATAAGTTTAGCACCTGATCTACATTCCAATGTATTTGAAAAAGTGTGCCTTGTACATGAAAGCTTGTACCTTGAATAAACCTTTGTTGGTCTTAAAGGTCCCACTGGACTCTAAATCTGTTTTACTGCTTCAGACCAACACAGCTGACTACCTGGATCTATCAACAGGGACATAGGATGGGTTTTAAATTTCACATCCCTGCTATTTTAATCTAAAATTCCATTTTTGTTTTCCCTTTTTGCAGACTGAACCTGTGATTCCTTATTTTCTTCTTCCAAATTTCCCATGTCAGTTATATGGATTGCTGGTACTCCAGACAGATGGCACATCTGTTACATGAATAAATGAGGTATATTACATAATTACACACAAGCACACTGTATAAACACATGAACAAAAACAACTACAACAAAAGCAGAGAACTGCAAGTATTGATGAAAAAGATGAATATCAAAAGAAATGAAGTAGGGAACCTTAGTTCATTCCTATATGGAAGTGAACACAGGGCAGAATAAATGTTGCCAGCATTTTAGATTTTAGGAGTAAAAAACCATTGTGCTGGATCTGGTGGAAATGTCTGTTGATGGAATGGCAAGGGGCAATTTACACCAATTCCCCACTGCCACAGAAGAGCTCTGATTTAACTCTTAGCCTGACCAGTCAGGGGTCTCCTTTTAGAAGACACTTTTGGCTGCAGTGAAGGAGGGAAGCAAAGAAAACTTGCTGATGGAAATCCCTTGTTTGTGGAAATTTTGCACAGGATTCAACATTTTTTTTGAAGTATAGCTTTTTGTCATTTTTAAATGGTATATAAAGTCTCAGATCATGCAGCTGAGTCCCAGATCAGTTTAAATCCAAGTGCTTCTGAAGAACATCAGTGTAGAGCTCTCCATTACAAAGCCAATTATCTCTGGGTGTAACTGGAGTACAATCTGATATCATTGTGCCTAATAACTTGGCCCAGAATATATATATTTTTAAAAGGTTTCTTGGTTTAATAATCATACTTTTAAAATGTTGTCTGCAGCAGAAAGAAAGCTGGAGGATATTTTTTTGATAGTTATAAATCTTGGTATGAGGTATGATGTCTCTTTTTCGACGAAATGCTTAGCCATGGGCAAACTTTCATTTTCTCCATCGGTATTCTTTTCTCTCATGATGTTCTGACCTTCAGTAGGCATCTCAGTAACATACATTAGACCACAAGGGCACTTCATCATGTAAATGACAAATTCTGTGTCACAGGTAATCTTTTATTTAATGGCAAATTTCTTACCAGTGTGCATTTTGATGGCAGTGATGAAAGAAGCTGTCTCCCCTCCCCGTTGTTATACGTTGCCCATTTTACAGTGACAAAAGGTAACCTATAATTATAACAGAAAATATTTTACTTGATTTTATGTGCATTAAAGTCAAATTGGATTATAATACCTTGTTGATTTGCCCTTTATTTATATGCATTATGAAAGGTAGAAGGGCACACACAACCAATAATATTTTCTTGGTGAAAGAAATGTAGTGCTAGTTCTTCATTACTTTAATAATCCAAAGTGATGGGAGAGTGTAGACATAAATGAAATGCATGAAAAAGCCTTTAATCCTAACTCAGTTAATAGGTCTTTCAGAAGTCACTGTTGGCTTACAGAAGGTATCAAAATGTCCTGACTTGTTTTTTTTTAATGGTATGGAATGAGGTCACCTGATAATGAAGATTTAACACTTCACTAAATGGTTTCCTTCCCCTCGTGCTATTAATCATTCTTTTGAATTAAACTGATCTTGTCAAGAGCATAGGCTTAGAGATGCATAATGGGATTTGGGGAAAGATGTATCTACCTTGGTGAGGTGACTGGGGCTTAGAATTAAATGCTATTCGGCTAAATGGCATATTCTAGTTTATTAGGTTGTGACATCTGATTCCGCCAAAAATATTGAGGGAGGTGAGTATGTGGTGGCTGTACTGGGAGCTAACCTTTTTGAATCCATACTTTGAACATGTTCAGTCATCTCACTCTCTTTTTCAGTGCTCTTAGTGCCCCATTACAGTATCAGCAAATATGATCCCTTATACATACATTTTCCCTGTATGGAATGAAAATTCAAATATTTCTTCTCTGTTACTTTATTTGGAGTGGTTTTCAGCTGGTTATGAGAGCTTATCCAGTTCTCATAAAGAACCTCTGACCATTAAACTGTTGGAAATGGAACAGTTGAGAAGACATGGGAGATGGTGAGAGCTTCAGCAGTGTGCTTGGGGAATAGCTTGCTAGACAGACTCTTATGTAGAGCTTATATTATGGTGACAAAGAGATGGGGATGCGGGAGAAGATCACGTGAGGATAACTGGAAATGGGGGCAAGGGTGAATATGCTCCAGAATGTGCGGTTTCTTAGGGATGCCAGTTTTTTTTAAATAATCTTCTGAAAAGGTTCCTGAGAGGAGAAATCTGAAGAAAGGCAAAACAGACATGGCAAATTATAGCTTTTCGAAACAGCAAATAACTGAATTTTGACCACAGAATTATGTAACAGTTGGTGTGACTTCCTGAAACGTTGGCTGCGATCATACGCCCAATTAGTCCCACCATAGGCATGAATGCCGGATGGACTTAAAGGGCATGATCAGAAAACAACATCTGGGAAGCACCCTGCAGCCATCGGCAACCTGTTCTGCCTCACTGCAGAAGCAGGGTTAAAAGACACTAGGGAAAATCTGGTAGAAAACGGGTTGCGATGGACCACAGATGGACTTTTCTGTGTTTGATCACTCCAGTGCGCTTTCATGGCATTGGGATGGTCTGATCAGGCCATCCCAACTCCATGCTGTTGTTTTTTCCCCCTTCTCAGTATGCACATCATCGCAAACTCCATAGGGAGCCCTCAGTGGGGAGATGCGATTCATCGATTCCTCGTTTAAGCACATCGGAAACAAATGGCAACCCCCCCAACTCACCCGCAGTTGCATCTGATAACATAGTGGTGGGCTATGCCCGCAGCTTCCAAGGACTGTGTGATCATGAAACTGTGGGTCAAATTCCTCTGGAGGGAATAGCTTTGCTCCCCCCTTTTTCCTGGCTCATGTGACCGCAACCTTTATATACCAAATGTGATATTATAAAATTGAATTTTCAGCTTTGCTAGTATAGGACAACCATATTCACTTTTCTTTTTTTGTTCATCTCCCATGGGCCTGTGACATGATTAGTTCTAAAGAGACTGATTCTAAAGAGATTGATTCTGCTAACTGCTGATGTATGTATTTTACCTGGAAATGTCTCCATGCAGCCAGAGTCCTCTTCTTACAAGGCTCAAACCTTGATCTGATTACTGTGCATTATTTTCTTCAACCACTGTTTTATAACTGAAGGTGCAGACCATTCCACACCATGCTCTTTAAACAGCTTTTTCACCTGTAAAACTTTTACTTCTGACCTGAATGGATTCTGTGGAGCTCAAAATCTTGCAGGACACATTATAAATCATAGTTGGTCTTTAGTAAAAGTAGTGTAGGTTTTGTTCCTAGGCGAAACAAGTAACATTGTCAGACTTGTGGGAAAAACTGGCTTCTTGGTTTCTTTTGACAAGGCCTAGGATTCAGTGAGTAAGCCAACAAGGCACATGTGTCATGAATAATGGAAGAGGTCCTCTTTAATTGCTTTTTATATAAATAAGCAGCACAAAATGCTAACTTCTACCAAAGACCTATCGAAGAGGATAGAGACAAGATTGCCAGTCAAGCCCATTTTGTGTCATGGTCAAAGTGTTGAGAAAGGGGTGGGAGAATCTAGAGACAGTCATTGTCTCTTAGCCTATCTTTCCACATGGGATTGACGTGAAACAAAATGGGAGGGTGGAGATCTGTGGTCTCTGCTATTAGTTCCTTGAAGGAAGAGACTAAAAATCTAGTAACTAAATAAATTCAATAATACCTTTAAAAGAGAAGAGACAGTGTCTGGATGGGCCCAAAGAGGCACAGGGCATTTTGAAGAGGAAAGTTCTGTTTTATGTATTAAAACTTCCCAAATAGAAGCGTTTCTCTATTTTACATTAATGCTGTGATCCCAAACACATTTACTCAGAGGTATCTTATTGATTTCAATAAGAGTTACCTAGCAAGCATATTTAGGACTGCCTTCTTAATTAAATTTCTGGATTGAATCCCACAATATGACAGCAACAAGTGCTAATGGTCATCGAGCTCTCCTGCATTCCCCTCTCCTTAGCAGACCTTTCCAACCCAAGGAAAGTTTATTCCTAGAGACACAGGACCTGCTGGACTAACAGCTAAGTGGTTCAGGAGACTGTAGGGGGGAGAAGCAAAGGAACAAAATCACCCTTTTTTGCCCCTTCTGTCAATGTAGCTGCCAACAACCATTCTGAGCTTTTCCTGGGAACTATGCTGAGGTGATCTGGAAACTGTGGCTGGTGATGTCTGTGGTCCTTTCCACACTTGGATCTCATCCCTGGTTTTATCAGAGTTCATTTCGTGACACAATACTTTGCATTTATCCCTGGTTTTAACAGAATCCATTTATCCTGGGACAAGTCTGAAGCAAAACTGGGGTGACCTCAATGTATTGTGGAAACAAAAAATACCCTGAGATAATTACAGGGGTGAACGTGAGTGTAGTGTAGAATGTAAGTTCAGGGACACGGTTGAACCAGGATTTAAGGTCTAGTGCGGAAAGGACCTGTATGAGATCCTGTCCTCTAGAAAGAGGGGGAAGCTGATTCTGTTCCCCTTCCCTGAGGTGAAGGGACCCTGCCCCCAGTTCTAGAAAACTGAGTGGGCATGAGAGGGGTTTCTATTCAAAAGTCTTGAAATCATGCAGTAAAATACCAATAGAATACAATACATTTGGAATACTTGCAAAGGTAACCTGAACTGAACTACATTTCAAAGGGAAATGCTCTGATTTTAGCATGTATTATCCTCATTTGGTATCATGAGTGCATGGCCAACAATTATTGGCAAGTGTGCTTATACAGATACAGGTGCTCATTCAGGTATATGGGTCCAGATTTGAAGGCACCAGTGCCTTGACATAAGCTTGAAATCATGCTAGGAAGCAACTGAGCTGGTGCAATCGATGGAGCAACATTTAAGAGAGTCACACTTCCTAATACCAGACAAGAGATCCTAGATAAAGCTTCTGAATTGTTTTTCGGAACAGCCTCTTACAGCACATTAGAACAGTCAAGTCTGAAAGTTACTGAAGCGTGGATCATCACAGTAAGGTCAGACCTGTCTAGAAGAGCTACCACACAAGATGTAGATGAAAAAGGACTCCGCAATAACAAAATCAACCTGCTTTATCTACCTTGGTCCATGAGCACCCTTTGATCTTTAACCTGGTCAGCGAAACTTACAGCACCCCTATCAAAGAACAAAAGTCACCTTTTCCAAAGCAGCCCCATCTATCTCAGGTAAATACTATCTTAGTAGTAGCTGAGTCTCTTCCCTACTTCTCTTCCATGTTGCCTCAAACTCACCCATGTTGTTTTTTCCCCCTCCCTTCCTCCTTAGGCAATATGTACCACACTTTATGAGGAAAGTATGTGACTCTTCTGCTGATACATCACACAGTACCTTCTTCCTGAAACCTGGCAGTGCCTGAAAGAAGTAAAGTTCATTGGTCTGCGCTAAGGCACAGTGTATGAAATAGGTTTTTTTTCAGAAAAGGGTCAGCCACTTGCTCATATATCTTTTAATACTTTGTGTTTGAGACCAGAGTTCCAGCCAACTTTTATAAACAAACAACAAGGCAGAGAACAGCATGCTGCCAGGGCCATTTGCCAGCTTGAGGAGGAGGGTAACAGGTGATTTTCTGAATGCCTGCCCTTAACAAGCTGCCCACGCTGCCAACTTTTGAAATAAAAGAAATCCACACTTACATGGACCTCTGGGTAAGGTGGTGGAACCTGGAGCAGATGTGCTCCTTGCCATGACTTCAGTAGACTTAAAACTCTGCTCAGGATAGTAGCACAGATCTATTAGATATAGTAAGGCTATGGTTCAGTTGGGGTAAATTATCTGGTGATTCAGCCTTTACAAGCTTTATATCCATTGCACTATAAAATGATACCTTAGGAAATCCAATTCAGAAGGGTTTAACAAATCTCATATATCAATTCAACATCCAGTGATCTGCTGCTGTTATGTGTTTGTAGTACTTGCTGTTCGATCTTTAATAGCTAAATAATGAAAAAAAATCTCTAGTGACTTTTTTTTGTGGCATACATCACTAAACATAGTCCGATCACTTCAAAATGCCTAAATATGTTTAAGGCACATTTTATTCCTGTACTCTTCCAAATAAGAAACAGGATCTGGCACATAGCGTCATTAAGCTAAACCGCTTCCCCAGGAGATGTCCCAATAAATTATTAGAATGGTTTGTTCTAATTAAGTGCCATGTACTGTGTCATGGTACGTAATCAACTGCAACAAGGCCTGCTTCCTAACAACAAAAAAGAACAACAACAACAACAAAATTGCAGTATTTTCCCTTATAAAACCTATGAATGTTGTAACCTATATTTGTTAAATTAGTTCTTAAATGAATGTTTTCTAATATTGATAATCATTTTGACTCTCTTTTTTTTGCCCCCCAGGGGGATTTTTATTGCATTTTCTATAAACTACAAACTACAAAGAAAAAATAGGGAGGGAACATCTACATCTATGGAGAAAGGAAAGAAAACCACTACTAACTAAAACCCCAAGTACAGGAGATAATTACATCAGCTTATATAAGTGTTAGTCTAAAATGCTTACATTACACTGAACATAGTCAATTAAGCTACATTATTTATCTTTTTAACCATTTTTAACTATTTAAAGAAAACCCCAAGAGCATCATTTATATCACATGCTTTAAGGCACCATTCAGAGTCCTTCAGCCTTCACTTTGCTTTATCTTTTCTAATCCTCAATTGGTATTTTCGTTTAGGGGCAGCCACCCCTTTTCTGAAGCCGAATCCTCACTGGAAGACACGGAGTCCAGTTCACCGCTAGATTTGCTGTCATCTTCTTCTTTAGTGTCCTCAGCTGGTTCTCCCACTTGCAATCTCAGAAACTCACGTGCTTTGGAAACAGAGTCAATTTTTTCTTTTTTGTCCTGCACTTTGAAAATGACACCCTCAGGGGTCAACCATCTGTAGGAAATGCTGTTTGTTTGTAAAAAAAAAAAGGATTAAGTCTTTGTATTTCTTCCTCTTCTTCCTTATTTCAAATGGGATGTCTTTTAAAATCCTGATGGTGTTGCCTCCAATTTTCAGGGGTGTTCCTGTAGTTGCTTTCAGGATAGAATCCCTCATGTGTCTCTTTGAGAATCTAACTAATATCTCGCCAGGCAGATTATTTTTCTAGATATAGACGGAATAAGCCCTAAAGACCACATCCATTTCGCTTATAAGGTATTCTGCTTTTAAATCTGTAACTGGTGTTAATGCATTGCTCAAAACCTGTTTTAGATTCTCATCTTTAGATTCAGGGACCCCTTGGAACCGGAGGATCAGGTTAGCTTTCTCCATTTGCAGTTGTAAAAGTTGAGACTCATCCGAAGCTTGCTTCCTTTCCAGAATTTGCACCTTTTTCTTGACTTTACTTTCTCAGCTGTTTGCTCCGTCTTTTTTGTAGTTTCAGACAGTTGGAGCTGCTGAGTTGCAAAGTTCTGATTTAGAGTTGTCAGCTGCTGATTAATGTTAGTCAACTGGTCCAGTAGAGGGCGCAAAGAGTCTGCTAAAAGTTTAGAGAACTCAGTAGTCTCTTCCGGTCATGGGCTCATGCTCCCCGGTGCTTTCACTTTTGGCTGTTTGTCTCTTTCCACTTTTTTCCATGCCATTTTTATGGATTGTTTACTTTTACCAAAACTTGCTAAAGTCTCTTAAAATCACCCAATGCCTATCCGCAGTCTGGTAAGGTTCTTAAAACAGATTTCAACACTTTTAATTCGGTCCCCCCCTTGCTAAATCACTCTTTAGTTCATGTGTATGGGAGGGCCTCCCCCGCTCACTTTTATCGCTATTCTCGGGTGGAGGGATACTTTCTTTTTAAATTGCCGGTGTTTCGCTTTCACTCAACTCACTGTTCATTGTTGGTCATACGACCTCGCTCAAAATGCGTTTTAAATGCTCAATCTACGACATTTGTCCCAGTCAGCGGCTCTAGTTCCATTCGGACGCATAGTGGCAGGCCCGTCGGGGCCCAGCATCGCGCTGGTGAAGAGGCCACCCTTCAAATGCCCCATGGCTAGGAGCCTTTCACAAAGGCTCCGGGGGGGTAACGAACAATTGTCCCCCCTCCTAACCGCTAGTGTGCAGATCACACCCCCAGGAGATCTGGGAGGTGCGTCTGCCAGCGTGTCGCCATAAACCAGAAGTCGATAATTATTTTGACTCTATTAATGCAGCAAAATAATATTACTTTTAAAAAATGAAAAATGGATTTTGATGCTGTTTAGTGTCCTTTGTTTCTCTGCTTCCTCTCAGCTCCATTTCTGTTTTTTTGGGGGGAGGCAAACTGCATGTGACAGCTTCCTTGTGTCCACCATGGAGATGCTGCCAGCCTTCTAAAGTGATTTAAAAATGCTGCAAGGCTGCAGTGTGGCGGGCTGAGGTGCTCTTCTCCCCCCCCCCGCACCTTTCAGTGCCAGACCAGCCAGGCCTGTGTGGTTATTTTGGTACTTGAAGAGGTGCAGGGGAAGGGACACAACAGCGTCTCAGCCCACTGCTCTGTGGGCTCGGGATAAGTCCCTTACAGCATTTTGAAATCACTCTAAGAATATAAGACCATAAGAAGAGCCCTGCTGGATCAGACCAGTGGTCCATCTAGTCTAGCATCTTGTTTTGTACATCCTGTCTAAAGCAAAAAAGTGGAGAGAGGTCCCAGTACAAAAGCAAGCAAGAAAGAAATTACACAGTTAAGACCTCTGCAAACAAAAATAATGACCATGGATAAATATGTGTATATTATATATTTTCATGTGATAAACACAGAAATCTGAAGGTATATATCAATCACAATATGTCCCATCAACACTTCAAAAAGGTATTCAGTGGCAAAATATAACTATCCAGAACCAAACAAAGGTTAGTGAAGAAGAGGGCCAATATTAAAACCTATCTAATAAAAGTGGGAAAAGATACATGTATTTATTAATAACAAATTTAAAACATATACAGGGGCCCATTTACAACAACGAATTGAAGTGCTGAGTCGGTCAATGTTTGTCACCCTCAATCTCATCAAATTTAGCGCTTCTTGATAATTTAAATTATTAAGCCCCGTAGGGGCGAGACCAATCCACTCCAGCTTGTTATCTATATGTTTTGCCCACGTACATTTATAATTATCCCCTTTTAAAAGATAAAGAAGACCTCCTTGAGCATTAGGTGTCATATAAAGAACTTTCAGTCTCAATTTAAAGGCTGCCTTCCAGGCTCTTGACTCAAAGGAGCATTGTGCGAATTCTTCTCTAAGTGCCGTCCCTGCGACACATTTAGGGACTCCTGCAATTTTACGCAGGAACTGGAGAAGGATCTGATCTGATAATTCCGAAATTTCTTTAATCCAGATCGCAGCCCCATATAAAAATTGTGAAGTAACTTTCGCATTAAAAGCTGCAATGGCCATTGGGACATACTGGCCGCCTCTTGAATAATAGAATTTAAGGAGGGCATTAGAATTTAATTTAGCGATTTCAGTTGCTGCTCTTATATGATGTTTCCAGCGGCAACTGGAGCTGAACACTATCCCCAGATATTTGAAATGAGACACTTGTTCTATCTCCCCACCCTTAACCTTCCATGATCTTTGTTTTAAACAAGGTTTGTTAGAAAAAACCATTATTTTTGATTTCTCATAATTGATCATCAGCCCCTCTTGGATACAGTAATCAGTAAAAGCATTCACTAGCTTACGCAAGCCAACTTCTGATCTGGATAGCAGCACTGCATCATCTGCATAAAGTAGTATAGGAACTTCCTGTCCCGCTAGTATGGGTGCGTGACAGATTGTTTTTTTGATATATGGGACTACATCATTTATATAAAGATTAAAAAGCGTGGGGGCTAATAAGCATCCTTGCTTAACACCTTTAGAGAGATGAATGGTATTTGTAAGTTGCCCATCTACTCCGCAACGAATTTGTGCAGTAGGATTCTCGTACAGTTTGTAAATCAGCCAAAGAAGTCTCTTGTCTAGAGATGTTTTGGACAATTTGGCCCAGAGGCGGCATCTGGGGACTGAATCAAATGCTGCCCTGAGATCCATAAATGCTGCATAAAGGGAACCCTTTGAATAAGAAGAGTATTTATCGGCAAGATGATACAGTACCACGCAATGATCTAAGGCTGAGACTCCATTTCTAAATCCTGCTTGCTCAGGATAAATTATAGATTCCGTTTCTATCCAGTCCAGCAGTTTATGATTTAAAAAAGCTGCATACACTTTGCCTATTACTGAAAGCAGGCTTATAGGCCTATAGTTAGTAGGAACTGTTTTTTGGGCCTTTCTTATGTATTGGAACTATCACTGCATGCTTCCATGGTCCAAAAATTTCCTTTTTTGATTGTGTTGCCACAGTATTCACAAGTACTGACACTGCTTTTTACTTGTGAATACTGCGGCAACACAATCAAAGAAGGAAATTTTTGGACCACAAGTCTACTTTATAATCACTGGGCTAGTGATAGCACTTTAAAGGCCTTATGTGCATATTGACCCTGTGCCTGGTGATTTTATTTTTGAACAATTTACTTTATGGTCCTTATTGAATTTATACTTTGTATATATTCTTGATTGTGTGTATGTGAATATATGTATTAGCCATTTTGCCACATATATATGACCTCTGAGGAAGGCCTGTTTGCCGAAACGCATAAGGTCAAGCTTTTAAGCCCTTGGTATTGTAATGTTTTATATATAATTGTTGTAAATGGGCGCCTGTATATGTTTTAAAATTTGTTATTAATAAATATATGTATCTTTTCCCACTTTTATTAGATAGGTTTTAATATTGGCCCTCTTCTTCACTAACCTTTGTTTGGTTCTGGATTCTATTGTTAGGTTCAGTTTTTCCCCCTTTTTGTTTCTGCTATATAATAACTATGCCATATGTAATATTACCTGAAACATCACTTAAATACACAATTGATGTTTTCATAGATATGAAGATTACATAAGATGTGTAAGACAAGCTCCTGAGTACTTCTCGTTCTTCAGTTTGTTTTAAACCTTCTCATTAATTGGAAACCAAATAAGTGGTTCATGTATTGCCACATAAATCTTGACTAAGAATTAATCAAAAGCTTTTTCCATTGTAGTAATGTGAAGAAACATAACAATGACCCAACTGAGCAGATAATTTTTTCTCAAACCAGTTGCCTTTGTCACGCATAGTCAGGCAAGCTACATATGGAATCTACTGCCCATCAGCTTCATTGGATGCCCTCAAGTTCTAGTATTTGGGGGGTGGGGAAAAATTTCTCTTTGTCAATTCTTTCCACCCCATGCATAATTTTATAAACTTCTATCATTTCCCCCCTTAGTTGTTTCTTTTCTAAACTGGAAGCCCCAGACTCTTCAACCTTTCTTCATAGAGAAGGTGCTTCAACCCACTAATCATCTTGGTTGCCCTCCTCTGTACTTTTTCTAGCTCTGCACTGTCCTTTTGTAGATATGGTGACCAGAACTGTACACAATAGTCCAAATGAGGCTGCACCATACAGTATTACAGTATCAGTCTTTTATGTTCAACTAGGAATAAGGCCCATTGTGGAAATAAATACAACAAGCGCTAGAAAGAGGCTCTGGGAGAGTGCCAAGGCCTTGGGCACTCAGTGTCAATTTGCTGTGGCAACCTCCTCAAACTCCAACCTCTCCAGACTCCACCCCTGAAATCCCCAGGAATTTCCCAGCCAAGAGTTGGCAACCCCATCCCCTTCCCAGCTAACCATCAACCTACCGTTATCTGCCCCTCTGACTGCTGCTGACTTCTGCCTTCCCTCCTGGAGATCAGTTGTAATTCCGAGTGATCTCCATCGCTCACCTGGAAATTGGCAACAATGGTTCCCCAGGAAAAAATGGATGGTTTGGAGGGTGGAGTCCAGGCTCCACAGGAGGGTGAGGAGTCCAGGCTCCACCCCTCAAATCTCC
>NW_015170908.1:994894-996348 GCF_001447785.1 Gekko japonicus | reverse complement strand
GCTTATTTTTGCATCTCATCCTGCCCAAAGAATTCAGGGGAGTTAAAACACCTGTACACCTTCCCTTCCTCATTCAATCATTCATTCATTCATTGCATCCTCTGTCCAAAGATTTCCGAGGCGATGCACGGGTTTGAGAACCTCCGATACCACAGTTGGCATCAAGTGTAAGTGTGGCAGGGCCTCTGTTACAGCCCACGGCTTGGCAAAGGGCTCTCTGCTGACCAGGGATGCTTGACTGATCAGTTGGCACCTGGAATGGGAGGGGAGTCCTGGGATGTCTTAGGAGTTTGCAGGGCAATCTCCTCTATCAAGCCTGCAAAAGGCAAAAACTTGACTCTTTTGCACTCCTTTTACCGATGCTCCTTGGTCTTGAGGAGCACAAAAGAATCATACTTTGCTCCCTCCTCCGGAAGGCCACGAGGCATGCATGCACCGGAAAGGTATCAAGCCTAGAGCCTCCTCAGACCTGGAGCTAACCCTGGAAAACAACCTTCAGAATACCAATCGCTGCTTACTTCTGCCACCGGGAGACAGAGCAGTATGGTGGTCAAAGTGTTGGGAGTTGCAGCAGGGAGGCCTGAATTCAGATCCCTCCTGCTCTCACGCAGGGGTCATTTCCTGCAGGAGCGCACAGGAGCGGAGCTCCGGCAGTAAAGAGCCCAGGGGGCGGGCACATGCAACAAGCCCCACCCCCTGCTCACAGCAGCCCTCAGTCAGAGCAAGAAGCAGCCAGGTAAGTTGCAGAGTTCCCCCCGGGCCTCCGGTCCAAAACAGGCCAGTGGCACCTTTAAGACCAAGTTTTATTCAGGTACAAGCTCTCCCTCCTCTGTGAGGACAGATCTGCATGTTTCCCCCCCACACACACACAATAGCTAGCAATCCAAAACAGTCCAGTGGAGCCTGAGCGGTGGGTGTTGCCTTCTGACACACTTCCGGTGATGCCAGGGGGTGTGGCCTATGCAAATAAGTTATGCTAATGAGTCCATACTGAATGTCCCACTACCCACACTTTCAGTCCACTTCCAATGCACTTTAGCGTCTGCAAGTGGATTTGGCACTGTAGGGCTTTCCCACACGTCTCATCTTCTTTGCTGGTGTGTCCTTACTCCATCTTTCCTGAATGTCTCTTGCTCCCTCTAGGGGTCACTTTGACATTTCTTCACTGTATCGCCAGCTTATTTCCCTGCACTTTTAAAGTGCTCAGGAATAAGCCAGTGATCCAGCGGTGAAATATTGAAGCGGCCACTAGAGGGAGCAAATCACATGCAGAAGGTGGGGGGAACCCTGTCATGATACAGGCACAGAGTGAAATAACACGTCTGGAAAAGACCTCACACAGGAACATCCAGTTGCAAAAGTGCATTGAAACTGGATGGGAAGTGCCTTGTTCAGCTTGTGTGGAAGCGCCCTTAAGTGGACATGGACCAGGTATACTGTTCCGGCTGAACCCT
>NW_015170908.1:988202-991833 GCF_001447785.1 Gekko japonicus | reverse complement strand
GTTAACGTTGTGAGTGAGCGATTTGGCTGCTGCATACATTTAGGTTGCTCTGGAGCCATCTCCTTCCTGAGCGAAGGCAAAAATCTGTGCGCCGGAGGCTAAAAAACTGTGAGCTAGCTCACACTCACTCAGCTTAGAGGGAACACTGCAGTCCAACCCCGGAAAGTATCCATTTTCTTCAGGGGAACCAATCTCTGTCATCTGGAGAGGGAGGGGTTTGTGGAGCATCCATCTTCTCTAGGGGATCTGATCTCTGTAGTCTGGAGATGAGCTTTCATTCCAGGAGATCCCCAGGTCCCACCTGGAGGCTGGCATCCCTATGTGTTGAGTACCACAAGTGGATGGAACCGTGAACTTTCTCTTTGGTGATCAGCAAGAGCTTTTCTTAAGTTCTTGTGTCGTATTTTACTCCACGATTTCCCATTCTGAGTCATTTCAAACAAGTAAAACCGAATCTGTTCTTTTGGTTCAAGATACACCGGGAACTGCGGTGGCTCAAGTGGTTAAGACGCTGAACTGCAGGCTGTGGAAGGTCAGTAGTTCAGCAGTTCGATGACGGAGTGAGCTCCCGTCTCTAATTCCAGCTCCTGCCAACCTAGCAGTTCAAAAGCAAGAAATTGCAGGTAGATAAATAGGTACCACTTCGGTGGGAAGGTAACAGCGTTCCGTGCGCCTTGGTGTTTAGTCATGCCAGCCACATGACCACGGAAACGTCTTTGGACAGCGCTGGCTCTTCGGCTTGAAAACAGAGATGAGCACCACAACCCTAGAGTCGGATTTGACTGGCTTTCAAGCAAGGGAACCTTTGCCTTTACTTTACACCGGAAAGACCAAATCGGTTGCCATCCATCCAACATGCACCTCACCAGCTGAAGCCTGCAGAGGCCGCGCACAACATGGCACATGAATGTGCACGCATGTTTGATGACACGGACAGGCATTTGAGCCCAGAGGTAGCCCTTTTCCAGATTTCATGCTGCAGTACGGGGAGGTGAGTGAGTCCTGGAGAATAAGTCTTACGATTGGCATGAGCACAGCATTAACAGGGTAACCCCACCAAAGACCCAAAAATAAAATAAAAAATGGGGTTGTGATCTATAGGCTTGCCAACCTCCAGGTGAAGCCTGGAGATCTGTTATTGCAATTGATCTCCGGACCCCAGAGATCAAGTTCCCTTGGAGAAAATGGCTGCTTTGGAGGGCGGACTCTATGGCACTGTCCCCCACTAATGACCCTCCCCTCCACAAACCCCTCCCTCCCCAGGCTCCACCCCCAAACCTCCAGGAATTTCCCAGCCTAGAGTTAGCAACCCTAGTGGTTTATCATGAGAAAAGACCCCAAACATTTGGGACAGACCCTGGGAGAGTTACCAGTCTTGAGGAGGCTCCTAGAGCCCTCCAACTGATCTCCAAACTTCAGAGATCAGGTCCCCTGGAGAAAAGAGCCGCTTCAGAAGGTGGACTTGGTGGAACCACATCCCTGCAGAACGTCCTCCCCTCCCCAGACTCTGACCTTCACAGGCCCCCTCCCCAAATCTCCAGGAATTTCCCAAGCCAGAGTTGGCAACTCTACAAAGAGTTGGACTGAATGTTGTCAGGACGGTGATGGAGGAGAGGGCCGTCCGTGACTATTAGCTCTGGTGGCCAAATGGAACTTCCATGTTCAGGAGAAGTGGACTCCAGAGTCTTAAGCAGAGTTCTTTTGCATCACCTACTGCCTGGTCCAGTTTGGTGTAGTGGTTAAGTGCACGGACTCTAATCTGGGAGAACCGGGTTTGATTCCCCGCTCCCCCACTTGCACCTGGTTGGATGGCCTTGGGCAAGCCGTAGTTCTGATAAGAGCTGTCCTTGAAAAAGAGCAGTGTCTGTCAAGAGCTCTCTCAGCCCCACCTACCTCACAGCCCCACCTACCTGTCGAGAGCTCTTCCCATCGATCCTGTCCCCAGTGCAACCTCCCCAGCCTTTCTAATGCAATACCCCCTGCACACTGCGTGGACATCAAGAGGGCTACACAAGAAGCTGCCTTATACTGAATCAGATCATCTGTCCATCAAGATCACTCTTGTCTACTCAGGCTGGCAGCAGCCCTCCAGGGTATGAGGCTGGGGTCTTCCACATCACCTCCTGCCTGGTCCTTTCAACTGGAGATGCCGGGGATTGAACCTGGGACTTCCTGCATGCCAAGCAGGGGCTCTACCACTGAGCCACGGCCCCACCCTAAAGGAATTTTGAGCCGAAGCACATGAAGCTGCCATCAAGGCCAGTATTGTCTACTCAGACTGGCAGCTGCTCTCCAGGGTCTCAGGCAGAGGTCTTTCACATCATCTGCTGCCAGGTCCTTTTCACTGGAGATGCTGGGGATTGAACCTGGGACCTTTTGCATGCACAGCAGATGCTCTGCCATAGAGTCACAGCCCCTGCCTATCAGTGCAGCACAGCTTTAGGGTAAGGGGCCGAGCCCTACACATCAACCCCTTTCGCTTGTAGGTACTCCTTAGGTACTCATTCAGAGGCCTCAGGATTCATTTGGGCTGCTGTGGAGTTACTGGATCCCTGGATGATGTCGGAGGAAAGATCATCTAGTTTCTCAAAAGATAAACC
Source organism: Gekko japonicus (assembly GCF_001447785.1). Lineage (NCBI taxonomy): Eukaryota > Metazoa > Chordata > Lepidosauria > Squamata > Gekkonidae > Gekko > Gekko japonicus. The sequence goes on along the minus strand of NW_015170908.1, from coordinate 989,233 downwards.
TTGCAGAGTCGGGCTGAAGAGCCACCAAGCCCTGCATGCCATTCCCAGAAAGTCCACAAACAAGATATGAAGGCAACAGGTGTCTCCCAAGCAACTGGAATTTAAAGGCAGTTTGCTTCTGAGGGTGGAGGCCCCATTTATCCAAATGGCCATGGATGGACCTATCTTCCATTGCTTTCTCAAAAGGCCTGGGGGAGGGGCACGACCACATCTTGTGGCATTGGGTACCACACATTATCTGTTCCTTGAGTGCAAAAGAATATGCTTTTGGCTACCTTTTGTCTATCCCGACTTCAGTCCCCTGACTGTTTTGCATCTGACAAAGTGGGCTTATGCTGAAATAAAATTTAGTCATCCGCCTCTAAGGTGCTAAAAGGCTCTTGAATTTCACAGAGCGATCTAGTATTAGAGGAGATGGTGAAAAAGCCTTCTCTCTCTCCATTGGAATACATCACGCAGGAGATCATAAACCTCTATGATATTCCCCTGAGTCACTCCCCCCCTACCCAAAAGGCCCCAAACCCTTTAGCCTTTTCTCGAAGGAAAGGGGTTCTAAGTCCTTGGAGATCATAAACCTCTATGATATTCCCCTGAGTCACTCCCCCCCAACCCAAAAGGCCCCAAACCCTTTAGCCTTTTCTCAAAGGAAAGGGGTTCTAAGTCCTTGATCGTTTTGCTTTCTCACCCAATGGAGGGCTGGCCTCAATGCCCAAGGTGCATTGGCTAGTGCCAGTGTCTCCTTCACCCCAACTGGCCTAGGAAACAAACAGCCAGACAAAAGGGAATCAGCCTTACCTCGCAGCCTCCCCAAACGCCACTAAGACAGCAAAGCTGGACGGACGAGCCTGTGGCCCTGACCAAAGACACTTCCCCCAGCCCAGAGGGGAAGGGAGAAACATACGCGCCCTCTACACATTCACGGGCGCACCAGGAATCCAGCACTGCCCCCCCCACACCCAGTGTTTGTTGCAAAACAGAAATCGGTGGCTTGTCCAGTCCCCCCCCCCCCCCCTGTGTTTCTCCCTTCTCCC